>NC_090744.1:16456563-16479629 GCF_036898095.1 Palaemon carinicauda | reverse complement strand
ATAATTAAATTGTTTCTGTTTATTTAAGATAACATTTCTGATGTATTCGTCGTTGGTTAATCTCGTCTAGCTTTATCATCTCAGGTGGAGAAACAGAAAGTGTTTCTCATACAGAGTTCTCTCTCTCTCTCTCTCTCTCTCTCTCTCTCTCTCTCTCTCTCTCTCTCTCTCTCGCACACACACAAACAGCAGTTTTGCCTTTATATGGACGGAATGGTGTTAAATACTAGAAATTAGTGTTTGGAATTCTCTCTCTCTCTCTCTCTCTCTCTCTCTCTCTCTCTCTCTCTCTCTCTCTCTCTCTCTCTCTCTCTCTGTTCAAAATGTATGAGGGTTCATGTAAATGAAGTATTTGCTATTAAAGTCAAGTAGCATTTAGTATATAATTCTCCAACTCGTTTAATTTTAAAACAGCCATAAATGTTAAGACGATCCTCGGAGATATACTTTATTTAGTTTTGGAGTTTTGTTCATTAAAATTTTCGTTAGGCTAAGTGCCGGAAAATCTATTTTCCAGACGTTAGCTTTACTATGGCATCATTCTTCACGCTCGTATATTTGAGTATGCAAAGAAAAATGTTGTTAATTAGGTTTTGGCAATTTCATTAGAAAAAGTTAAACAAGAGATTTTTTTATTTCTTATATGACTTCTTATCTCGCATATTCCTCATATGAAAGAATAGAATGATATTTCTCTATCCTTCAAATTGGTGTTTCTGGTCGTGATAGCCTGTTGGAAGCGTCCATGCTTGGCAATTTGGTGGACCTAAGTTCGAGACCCGCTCAAACTCGATAGTTTCTTGTAGCGTCTTCTACCTTACCATCCTTGTGAGCTAGGGATGGTGTGTTTGGGAAGCCTATAGGTTCACCTGCTGAGTTATTTTAATGTTACTGTTCTTAAAATATTCTATTTTTCCTTGTTTCTTTTCCTCACTGGGCTATTTTTCCTGTTAGAGCCCCTGGGCTTGTAGCATCCGGCTTGTCCAACTAGGGTTGTAGCTTAATAATAATAATAATAATAATAGTATTGTCCGGCCTTCCCTGGTCCTAGCCTGAAAAGGGGGGTGGGGGGGGGGGCTTGGGCGCTGATCATATGCACTGTATACATGGTCAGTCTCTAGGGTATTATACTGTCCCTTGCCTCCTCCCATTATAAGTGACATTTAAACCTTCATGCGTTCTTATGATGCCTGATAGTTATCAAGAAATTGGTTCCATTCTAGAATGGAAGGTTTTATCATTGTAGATTTTTACCTCCGCCAGGAGGTTATGTTTTCGGTTCGGTTTGTTTGTTTGTTTGTTTGTTTGTTTCTCTGTTTGTCTGTCTGTCTGTGGACAACGTAGAGGCCACATTTCTACACGGAATCACTTCAAACTTGGCCAAGTAGTTCCCCAATGTGTATGGAAGAACTGATTAAATTTTGGTCAAGGTCACCCCAAGGTCAAGGTCACAGGGGTCACTGGTGTCACTATGACATAAGTGGCCATATCAAGAGACAGAAATAAAGCACTGACTTTTGCATAAGCCAACAGGGAAGTCCTAGTCCAGGCGCAACCCATGGGTGATGTTCAAATTTATAAAGGTCAAAGGTCAAGGTCATATTGGTGCATTATATCAATGTCATATTAAGTATCAGTGGCAAATGAACAAAGATCACTTGAAGGTCAAAAGTCAAGCAGGTCACTTGAAGGTCAAGGTCACGTGAAGGTCAAGGTCACGTGAAGGTCAAGGTCACCTGAAGGTCAAGGTCACGTGCGGAGGTATGTCCTCTACGAGGACCATGTCCGCGTTCAGGACTTGCTCACTTGTTTATTATTATTATTATTATTATTATTATTATTATTATTATTATTACAAGGTAGGCTATAACCCTAGTTGGTACAGCAATATGCTATAAGCCCAAGGACTCCAACAGGGAAAAAATAGCCTAGTGAGAAAAGGAAACATGGAAATATACAAACTACATGAGAAGAATAAACAATCAAAATATGATATTTCAAGAAGATACAACATTAAGTTATAACAAGTTTTAGTTATTTTCTTTCAATCATTGTCATCCTGTTTTTATGTTAATATTTTGTCCGTTTGGTATTTTCATCACCGTCCCAAGTTTTTGTCTCTTATGTCTTATATCTTATCTCTTATGTGTTTTATGTCCCTAAAGACGGGTGTACACGGTCGAACAGTTAGTCGAACGCGGTTCGACAGACAAGTGTTTGAAGTTATGTTCGAACGTGGTGAACGGCGTATTCGGTTGTCGAACACGTTCGTCGAACGGTTCGAAGAAAGTCTATTCTCGCCTGACTTTTGTGAGCGTGTAAACATGAAATCTATAATGAATAATAAACCAATGGAATAGAAACCTAAATCCTTTTATACCTTTACTACGGTCAAAACGGCTAAGTAATTAGCTACCTTAACGTGGTGAACGGTTTGCGTGTCGCCATGATCAACCAAGCTGTACTAGTCAGGGCCACCCAACACTAGGTTGGTTTGGTGTGAGCAATCAGACTAAGGTGTCTACAATCACCAATCTGGAGTGGCCAGCGTGGTGATGAAAACAGTCCAAACCCCAGACATGAATTGTTATGTCTTAGCCCCTTGTCCTGCAGTGGAGTAGAAACGGCTGTATCTGTTGTAGTTGGTGTTACTGTATATGAGAATATATATATATATATATATATATATATATATATATATATGTGTGTGTGTGTGTGTGTGTGTATGTATATATATATATATACATATATATATATATATATATATATATATATATATATATAGAGAGAGAGAGAGAGAGAGAGAGAGAGAGAGAGAGAGAGAGAGAGAGGGAGGGAGGGTGTAACAGGGGGAAACGAATGTTTGTGCAGTGAATCCTTTCCTAAGAACATAAGTAAAAGAGAAGGGAGAAATCTCTTGCTTTGAGCGTGATTCCAAGAAAAACAGAAGAAAGACTAGGCCGGAGAGATGTAAGGACAGTGACGTTTGTGTGTGTGAGAGAGAGAGAGAGAGAGAGAGAGAGAGAGAGAGAGAGAGAGAGAGAGAGAGAGAGAAAGCCTATCTACCAAGTGCTGTGACGCGGCTTCTGTTCCACAATAGGAGCCTTTGTCTCCCTCTGATTTCACTCAGAATGTATTTTTTTTCCTTTTTTTTTCTTTCTTTCTTTGGTCGGCCTCAGAGCATTGTAAACATCACTTCTTTTTTTTTACCAGTACTTCAGATATCTCCCGATTCTTCTTAACGAGTAGGTTCTCAAGGAGAGAGAGAGAGAGAGAGAGAGAGAGAGAGAGAGAGAGAGAATGTTATTCTGATTTATTTACAACATATCTGTGGTTCTTCTTCCTTGAATACTGCTGTAAATTGCTGTACTGTATGTTAGTTTGGTATCTTGAGATGAATTTGATTTAAAGAGAGTATATGTTACACAACACTTTTCTATGAATATGTTTTTTTTATTACGACGTTTCTTGAACTAACAAGTCTATAAATCTTTTTATTTTAAAGCCATTATTTTATTATCTAAATTCAAGCGTTATTACTTTATAGATAATTCTTATTGTTTTGAATCCATTTTTATTACCTAAATTCAACCATAATTGTTGTTAGATATATGAAGCAGTAATCTCCAAAGTAGGACACTTGTTTTATGTAGTATTCGTAGAGATGACTGGACACATGGACAAATCTGTCCGGTCAGGTTAGGTTAGGTTGGTTAGGTTAGGTTAGGCTAGGTTCAGGACTGATGCTCTGTCTTTTCATAGGTCAATTTCCCTCTCAAACATTTAGATATAATTATTAGTACTTGCTAAGCTACACCCCTAGATGGTAAAGCAGGATACTATTAGCTCAAGTGTGCCAATAGGATTATTTAATAATAATTTTCCTTCGTTGAGTTCTGTTACTTGAATGAAACGGGTTCCCGTGTTATTTACTTTTCCGAAAGGAGGTAAAAGTGAGAAACAAATATCCTTTTCGGTTACTTTGGAATTTGTACGAAGAATATTAATTCTGCTCTTGGTCACTCTTGCTAGGTGAAAAACTTGTGTTCAATGTTACCTTATGTTTCATTTTACATAGTGCTAAAAGCTTATTATACACCAAAAATCCTTGAAGGAAAACTGATAGAAAACTGCGTGTTTGGTTTCGGGTCACTTCTTTCCATAGTTCATTTTACATACTGCTAAAAGTTTATTTACACCAAAAATCCTTGAAAGAAAACTGATAGAAAACTGCGTTTGGTTTCGGGTCATTTCTTTCAATAGTTAGTGGCAGATCACTCCTAGGAAAACTGATACAACGCTCTACTTTTAGTTTTACATTTATCATATAAACAGTTGCTGGTTGGTCACCGAGATGGGACCTACTATCTTTTGTTTCAGATCAATTATGTAAATAGTTGGTGGTTGGCTACCCCGAGGAAAATTGATGAGACCAACTATGTTTTGTATTGGGTTGATCATGTCAACTTGTGAAATGTGTGGTAGTAAATTCGAAGCTAGAGTTTGTGGCCATAATCGCATCATTGCGCCAGCAAAAGAAAAGGTTGTAAACTATATGATTGGCATTATAATGAACTTGATTATGTGGAATCTGACACCCACATTTTCTGCATTCTTGTATTTTTTATATTGATTACCCCATTACGCATAAACGAATTTTGGACAAAACTCTACCGGCCTTATGAATAAGAAATAGGTACAGTTCATCAAATCAGTTTCAATAGTAAGGTAACTTTACGTATAAATCAAGTATGATTTACGTGATAAGGCCCTATGGTAGTGGTGTAAGAATACTATCATCGTACGTCCTGCATGTCGTAGAAAGCGACTAAAAGGACAGTTGCTGCCTTATAGTCTTGCTTTTGAGCAAAAGACTAGGTCCACTGACAATACCTGTGAAAACTGCTGCCTTGCAGTTGAATTATTTAGTCAAAGATTAAGTCCACTGCCAATAACTGTGGTTGAGGACTGCGGGTATGCGATTGTTAAACCCCTCTGCCAAACATAACCATGCTTGATGGTTTCAAAGGGTGCATCAGGCAACCGACCCCTTAATGTAGGGATAACGTTAGTAAAGAAGTTGGCGATAAAGCCATCTTTGTCGGGGCTGGCATTAAAGTAGGATATCTGATATTTGGGAATTACTTACTCCGATAAATTAAACCTAATAATACCAGAGTATAAGACATGAGGCGCATTGGTTTTGGAAAAATAGACCTTCCAAATCAAGGCTATTGTGCTGTGCTTTCCAAAGAGACACATAAAGAACTTTATGGTAGTGAATTATTATATCATAAATTTCCTCTGTGAGTAAGCTTGCTGTACCCAAAGATCGCTTTGCTTGCAAAAGTATGTGAGGGGAAATATCTGCCTTTGCAGGTGATACATTTCTCCGAATTTCCTTTCCGAGTGTAGTCGTAATATAACCGGCATTTGGAATGTATACAAATCTGCTTCCACTTGTACAAATGATTTTATTGGGTGGAACTGCCGTCTTCTCAGTACTTGCAGCGAATGTTTTTATGTTGAACGGGGTGACATATCTTTTCATAGTTTATATATGAGTTAATAGTTTTAATGTTGTTAATGTTTTTTGTTATTACTTAGATCGTTTACTTATTTCCTTGTGTCTTTTCCTCACTGGGTTATTTTTCCTGTTAGAGCCCTTGGGCTTATAGGATCTTGTTTTTCCAACTAGGGTTGTAGGTTGTCTAGTAATAATAATAATAATAGTAATAATGATAATAGTAATAATAATAATAATGATAATAAAAGGATATGTAAAGCAATTCACATGGAAATTATAAAACTCCAGGGAAAAATATTCGTTTTTGATGATTATTTTTTTACACTTGAATTCTGTAATCTTCAGTCTTAGGTAACCATAACCCCTCCATCCCTTGGAAACTAAATACAATAAAGTTATGTTTTGTAAACCACTATTTATTAAATAGTGGACGATTACAGGTTTAAAGGTCGCTCATGAATGACAGAGGTCAGGAACAGTGACAATACCCTAATAGGACAATGCCTTAGAGACTGACCATATTACATATGATCTGAGCCTATGCCCCCCCCCCTCTCCATTAAGCTAGAACCAGGGAAGGCCAGCCACTGGCTGCTGAGGAATAATTTGGTAGACCTAAAGGCTCCTCCAAACCTCCCATCTTTAGCTCACAAGGATCGTGAGGTTGTAAACGCTACAAGAAATTATGTATCTTGAGTGGGTCTTGAACCCCAGTCCAGCGAACCGCTAAACAGTGAAGTTTCCAACAGGCTACCCCCAACGTTTTGCCAGATGAATCTCTCTCTCTCTCTCTCTCTCTCTCTCTCTCTCTGTAAAGCACAATAGTTTATGGCTGTAGATTTACAACCCCAGCCAGCCCCCCTCAGTCTTAGTCTATCTCTTTATCTATCTATCTATCTCTACCCAAGTCTGCCCCTCCCCTCAGTCATAGTCTATCTCTCTATCTAACCATCTCTCTTTATCTATCTATCTACTCTACCCCTGTCTGCCCACCACCTCTTAGAGTAACTATCTATCTATCCATCTCTCTACCTACCCATCTCTCTACCTACCCATCTCTCTTTATCCCTCTATGTATCTCTTCCCGCCGTGTTTGCGGAGGAAGTATTTTGTTTACACATTATGGTCTAGACGAAGGAATTATCTGGGCGCGACTAGGGGATTTGGGTTTTATGTCATGAGCCTCTGGCATTGTTGATGGAAATCCTGCGTAATTGCACAATGAGATTACCCTTTCAAAGTGAGAAAATCCACTCCTACACACCACGCTCTGGGATTACATTTTTCCTCCTTGTGTGACTACACTCCCACTTTCCACCCCCCCCCTTTCTCCCATTGGGTCCCACCGATACCCATAGTGGGGAGGGGGGTAATTGGGGAACATTTTTCCTTCTTGTGTGACTACATCCCCACTTTCCAACCCCCCCTTTCTCCCATTGGGTCCCACCGATACCCATGCCGGGGGGGGGGGGTGGTATTAGGGGCCATTTTTCCTCATTGTGTGACTACACTCCCACTTTCCAGCCCCCCTCCCTTCTCCCATTGGGTCTCAGCGATACCCACGCGGGGGGGGGGGGTATTGGGGAAAATTTTTCTTCCTTGTGTGACTACACTCCCACTTTCCAACCCCCCCCCCCCTTCTCACATTGGGTCCCAGCGATACCCATGCCGGGTGGGGGGGGAGGAGTAATTGGGGAAAATTTTTCTACCTTGTGTGACTACACTCCCACTTTCCACCCCCCCCCCTTTCTCCCATTGGGTCCCAGCGATACCCATGCCGGGTGGGGGGGGAGGGGTAATTGGGGAAAATTTTTCTACCTTGTGTGACTACACTCCCACTTTCCACCCCCCCCCCTTTCTCCCATTGGGTCCCAGCGATACCCATGCCGGGTGGGGGGGGGGGGTTATGGGGAACATTTTTCCTCCTTGTGTGACTACACTCCCACTTTCCAACCCCCCCCCCTTTCTCCCATTGGGTCCCACCGATACCCATAGTGGGGAGGGGGGTAATTGGGGAACATTTTTCCTTCTTGTGTGACTACATCCCCACTTTCCAACCCCCCCTTTCTCCCATTGGGTCCCACCGATACCCATGCCGGGGGGGGGGGGTGGTATTAGGGGCCATTTTTCCTCATTGTGTGACTACACTCCCACTTTCCAGCCCCCCTCCCTTCTCCCATTGGGTCTCAGCGATACCCACGCGGGGGGGGGGGGTATTGGGGAAAATTTTTCTTCCTTGTGTGACTACACTCCCACTTTCCAACCCCCCCCCCCTTCTCACATTGGGTCCCAGCGATACCCATGCCGGGTGGGGGGGGAGGAGTAATTGGGGAAAATTTTTCTACCTTGTGTGACTACACTCCCACTTTCCACCCCCCCCCCTTTCTCCCATTGGGTCCCAGCGATACCCATGCCGGGTGGGGGGGGAGGGGTAATTGGGGAAAATTTTTCTACCTTGTGTGACTACACTCCCACTTTCCACCCCCCCCCCTTTCTCCCATTGGGTCCCAGCGATACCCATGCCGGGTGGGGGGGGGGGGTTATGGGGAACATTTTTCCTCCTTGTGTGACTACACTCCCACTTTCCAACCCCCCCCCCTTTCTCCCATTGGGTCCCACCCCCACCGATACCCATAGTGGGGAGGGGGGTAATTGGGGAACATTTTTCCTTCTTGTGTGACTACACTCCCACTTTCCAACCCCCCCTTTCTCCCATTGGGTCCCACCGATACCCATGCCGGGTGGGGGGGGGGGTGGTATTAGGGGCCATTTTTCCTCATTGTGTGACTACACTCCCACTTTCCAGCCCCCCTCCCTTCTCCCATTGGGTCTCAGCGATACCCACGCGGGGGGGGGGTATTGGGGAAAATTTTTCTTCCTTGTGTGACTACACTCCCACTTTCCAACCCCCCCCCTTCTCACATTGGGTCCCAGCGATACCCATGCCGGGTGGGGGGGGAGGGGTAATTGGGGAAAATTTTTCTACCTTGTGTGACTACACTCCCACTTTCCACCCCCCCCCCTTTCTCCCATTGGGTCCCAGCGATACCCATGCCGGGTGGGGGGGGGGGTTATGGGGAACATTTTTCCTCCTTGTGTGACTACACTCCCACTTTCCAACCCCCCTTTCTCCCATTGGGTCCCACCGATACCCATGCCAGGGGGGGGGGATTCAAGGATAAAGTCTTGAATGAGATATTTTGCCAGAAGAGAAAGTAGGGCGGAAGGGTGAAATTACATCTCAGAAATGGGAAGAATTAAGTGCTGTATATAATTTCTAATATTCTTGTTATGGTAAAACTAGTTCATCCGATACGCTCTTCTTTAGAATGCTGTCTCCTCCATTTGTTATGTAGATAATAATCACTTCCCTATTTCCCTGGCGTGTCGTTAGTAATTGTCGAAAGTTTTTTTCCGCCATGTTAAAGTTTAATTTCATAGTTCACATAAGGGACTCAAAGAACTACTTTTGCGTGTGTGTGTGTGTGTGTGTGTAAGATAAGGTTTAATATCATACCCCACTTAAGGGACTCTGAGATTTTTTTATTTTTTTTTTTTGTACAAGATAAGGTTTCATTTCATAGCCCCCACAAGGGAATCGAAATTTTATTTTTTTTTATTTTTTCAGATGAGGTTTAATTAGGCTCACATGAGGAACTCGAAGATCTGCTTTAAGGTTTAATTTTATAGCTCACATAAGGGACTCGAAGAACTACTTTAAGGTTTAATTGCATAGCTCACATAAGGGACTCGAAGAACTACTTTAAGGTTTAATTTCATAGCTCACATAAGGGACTCGAAGAACTACTTTAAGGTTTAATTACATAGCTCACATAAGGGACTCGAAGAACTACGTTGAGGTTCAATTTCATAGCTCACATAAGGGACTCGAAGAACTACGTTGAGGTTCAATTTCATAGCTCACATGAGGGACTCGAAGAACTACGTTGAGGTTCAATTTCATAGCTCACATGAGGGACTCGAAGAACTACTTTAAGGTTTAATTTCATAGCTCACATGAGGGACTCGAAGAACTACTTTAAGGTTTAATTACATAGCTCACATAAGGGACTCGAAGAACTACTTCAAGGTTTAATTTCATAGCTCACGTAAGGGAATGACATAGTAGTTCCTGCAGTTCCCCCTCACGTGATCCACTATAGGTATTACTAATGGGGTTCTGAAGCAACCCTGCACCTACTTTTCAGCTTTCTAATTTACTGCAATCCCCAACTACGTTTCTTCCATCTTCCCCTCAGCCTTTTAGTTTTCGCGCATCGGTGCTGAGAGGCCTCCTAGATCCCAGCGCTTCACCATATAGATTCAGGTCCATTATATCTAGAAAGTCCAGAACAGATTTTACTATACATGTTCTTGCAAATGAAAATCATGATATATCCAGCTTTATACATGTTCTTGAAAATGAAAATCGTGATTTTTCCATTATTATACATGTTATTGAAAATTAAAATCGTAATTTTTCCATCATTATACATGTTATTGAAAATGAAAATCGGGATTTTTCAAGCTTCATATATGTTCTTGAAAATTAAATCGTGGTTTTTCCAGATTTATACATGTTGTTGAAAATGAAAATCGTGATTTTCCAGCTTTATCAATGTTCTTGAAAATAAAAATCGTGATTTTCCCATCATTATACATGTTATTGAAAATGAAAATCCTGATTTTCCCATCATTATGCATGTTGTTGAAAATTAAAATCGTGATTTTTCCAGCTTTACAAATTTTCTTGAAAATAAAAATCGTGATTTTTCCATCATTATATATGTTATTGGAAATGAAAATCGTGATTTTTCCATCATTATACATGTTATTGGAAATGAAAATCGTGATTTTTCCATCATTATACATGTTATTGGAAATGAAAATCGTGATTTTTCCATTATTATACATGATCTTAAAAAAAAAAATCGTGACTTTTTCAGCATTATATATGTTCTTGAAAATAAAATCGTACTTTCCAAAAAGTACTCTTAAGTAAGTACTGTTAAATTTAAAAGTCCTTTGACGTTTACTGACGCAGGGGAAGCCTGTGAATGTCAAAAGAACTATTATTTTGACTGAATTTTTTTAGTATGCATCAGAAAAATGGTGAATTCTTGACAGCCCTTCATTCAAGTGGAAATTATTTATTTGAATTTTTTTTTTTATCTTTTTACACCGTTTATTATATTCAGTTATTCACTGTTAGCACTCATAAGTCTATTTGATACAAGTTATTTAAATAAATTATTCATTTATTACATATATAAATATTCGTATAAAAATAAACAAATATTTTTTCACGAACGCAATTACTTGCTGTATATGAATTTAAGTTTAGACAAACTTATGTGAGTAATTTATCAGCGGAAATATATATATATATATATATATATATATATATATATATATATATATATATATATATATATATATATATATACATGCATACACACACACACACACTTTCTTCCTTTCCTTATTTTAACTTACATTCTTAAACTTTTTAAACTGACTCCAAGAATTTGAAAGAAAAATTATCAGTCTTTACACAGTTTTATTCACTAAAAGTCCTAAATAATATAAATGAAAATAACATACTGTCTGGAAAATATAATCAAGTTTCAAATAAACTAAAAGAGCGATTTAATTTTCTAGAAAAGCTGACATCCTTTTTCTGTCAGATTCTCTGTGTGCTGTTTACTCATTCAGAAAGCTGTCAATCCGTCTCAGATTCTCCAATAACTGTGGAGATTGTTATTATTAAAAAGGTTTACTGTTAGAAAAAAATACAACTTGATTTTTGTGTGAGCTATAGGTACCAGGTAATTGATAATGTTTATTCTGGTTCAAACCTCTCTCTCTCTCTCTCTCTCTCTCTCTCTCTCTCTCTCTCTCTCTCTCTCTCTCTCTCTCTCTCTCAACTGACAATGAAAATTTATTATGTTTCATGGTAAAATAAGGATTTCCCATAGGTCCAAAATCGTCACTGTCAAAAGACTCATGAAATAAGAAAGTCTTCAGTTTCCTCTTGAAAGTCTTCAATCATTCGAATGTTTCGTGGGAGCTTATTATATAGTCCCGGTGTAAAGGATTCAAGTTACCCCCCGTTTCAAATTACCCCCCGGTAACTTGAAACCGGTTTCAGATTACCGGGGGGTAGTTTGAAACCGGTTTCAAGTTACCCCCTCTGTTTTCAAGTTACCCCCTCATCAGAATGATAAATAATTCATGTGACATTGCAAATATGTATCATGCATTTATTGTTGGCTTCGCAGCAGTAGGAAAAGTAGTTTAATCTGGTATTTAAGACCAAAAATTGTGTATTAGTGAATTATATGACACGTTAAAAGTCACAGACTGTAATTCAAGGTTCTGTGATAAAGGCTAGGTAAAATTTTATTTTGTTTCTATTCGTGTGATTGTTGATATTTTCGCATTTAAGACCTAAAGTGTCATATAATTCCCTAATTCACAATATTTGAAGTTACAGACTTTCATTTAAGGTTTAGTGATCACGGCGAGGTAAAACTTTATTTTATTTCAGTGTGCGCGTGATTGTCGAGATTTTATTTTTTTTTATTTTTAATTAACTGGCTTTATCTTTCAATTAAACACAAACTATGACGCATCTAACTTTATACAAAACAATTATCAAGTAAAAAAAGATAGATATTACCCGTAAAAATATTTGAAATCAAAACCATCAAAATGAACCCTGTTTTAGCATTACATGGAAAAAAATATTTACTAAATTAAATATTAAGAAAAAAAAATGGGAAAATGGTAATGATATTGTTAAATTTGGAATTGACCAAACAATCAAACGTGTCACAGATGCAGCCAACTTATAAAAAACGACCTTGTTTCAGATTTGCAAGGTAAATTGGGTCAAGGGTATTAAGCATACTGATAACATTATAAAGGAAGACATGAAAATGGTCTGAATGAACTAATTTATTGAATCTTTTGTGATAGCACTAACTTCATCTGACGAAGTCACCATAACCACGTTTGCTAATATAACTTTTGTTGTAAAGAAATTAATTTTGTCGATTAATTAAATAAATTCTAAAACAATACAATCACCTACGTAAATATACCACATTAAACATAGTTAATTAAATCCTTTGTAAAGAATCCTGTCTTTTAATAATCAATCAGAATTGAGAAATGAATTCATTTGATATCAAAATTAAGATTATTTCTGTTAGTATGATAATCGTTTTATAACAATTTTGCTATTTGTTATATTTAAGAGTTTCAACTTGTCACCACGTGGTTGCAAACAAAAAGAACGAAGGAAACAATTTAGGGAGAGTATCAAATTAAAGGATTATATTCTCAGACCGTTCAAATCCGGGTGAATGACTTATTAGTTGACCCTTTTCTCCTATTCTTGGCTCGCCCATAGATTAAAGCGGTCAAGCCAGGTGTGCTTTGAAAATGACCCAAGAGAACTGGCAATGCCGCTATTGGGCTCCGAGTTTGCTCTTAAAATGGTTTGACCATATAGTACAGTTGGTAGAGGGGGTCTGCGTGCACCCCCCGGAAATCAATTTCTAATTGGTGTCTTCCTATGGGGAAAAATGTGTAGAAAACGGTTTGCTATGTTAAAAATTTGAAATATTGTCCCACGTGCCTTTTTTATGCAAATTAAGCCGCCATTACATGAAAATACTAAAATCGCTATAACTCCGCCAATACAACAGATAACTGCAAAAATAAGGTGTCTAGACCCAGGTTTTGAGGGTCTAGCATTAATATAAGACCAGTCTCATAGTGACCACATGTGTTCCTGACATGTAAGATATGCAAATTAGTGCCGCCATTACTGAAAAACCTATTTTTACCATATCTTTGCAAATGTTATAGCAATCGTGAAGAACGTGTTGCCTGTACTCGTATTTTAAGGGTGAAAGAACATCATAAGACCAGTCGTTTTTTCATCACAAGTGTCATTTGCACATTAAGAAGAAAAAAAAATTAAGATATAGATGCTTCTGGAAATCATCTAAATGTTCCCTGTCATCACAAGCTTCAATCGTCATCGCTTTCATCGCTGTCGAAGTCAAATGAATCTGTTTCTTCGTCTTCGCAATTATCTTCTGCTTCCTCCTGATCATCAATAGTTTCAAGGAGATCAACTAGTGAGGTAGGTAGTACTGGACCACATGACCACAATGGTTCCAGCATGCCTTCTTCTGTCTTTATCCATCCCTGGCCCTCGTCGTAGGGGTTTGGCTTTTCACAAATGGGTTCGTTAGCTCGTTTGTACAAACAAACCCGGTGGTTCACACGCTGGACATGGGGCTTCAATGCTGAAAGACATGGAGGGAGGCGAGCAAAGTCCACCTTAGATTTCAATGTTAATTTTTCATTTTCTCCTACCATCTTTCGAAGCATCTTAGATCGGACGGCATCCACAGACAAATCACGACTTTGGCTGTACATCAAGCAAGTGAATTGTTCTAACTGGTTCAACATTAGGCCATTTATGCTCCAGTCATTCCCAAGTTCTCTGAACACCTTGTGGAATCTCGGGTTCTTCAAGCTTTTTTAGTGGACCGACCTTCCCTTTTCCTTTGAAAGCACTGGTACAATCCTCCCCAGTGAAGACATAGAAGCCAAGAAGGGTAGCACAGTAGTCCTCCCCTAATGATTGTGCAAGCTCAGATACATTGATGAGCTGACGTTGCTTTCCTGATCCTGTATCAAGGTACACAGTCAGTTTGATAGCATGGGCATGGTAGAGTAGAATCACGAAGATATCCGTGTCAGGGGTTCTAACCACAGCATTCTTGTAACCAAGAGCAGCAGCATGATGTAGGTACAACACCACTCTCGTATCTGTCTCTTCCTGGTTACTGTATATAGTGGGCATCTCAAGCACCTCGACCTGAAACAAAAAAGGTCATTGAGCATATTTTGGATTAACATGTAAATGAATGTAGTCATCCTAAAAATAAAGGTGCAATTTCACATACCTTGCCTTCTTTGGAAACGAACTGATGAGCTCTCCCCTCGACAATCAGTACTGCCATCTCGGTTCTCTCCAGTCTAGATGCCGCCTGTTGGCCACTCCATACCTGCAGCATGAGTTGACAGAGCTGCTTCTTGTTGTCGTCATTTGCAAGGAACACCTTGAAGTCGTATGGCTTTCTTGTTGCTGGTCCGGCAAGAATGATCCTCTCTGAGCTGCCACGTCGAAGTCTTTCCTGAGCTTTGATGGATCCCGGAAAATAGCTGTCAGTTGAGAACAAGAAATGTTTTTTGGCAATCATCTGGTCAAGTATCTGAAGGCAGATCTCCCCACAGGTCGGGGGCAAGTTAGAAAGGACATGGAGAAGTGCCATTCCATCCTGGATGAATAGGGCATCCTTTGGATAAGGCAGCTCATCTTGGTTGAACTCTTCCATCAGGTAGTGCAGAATGGTGGCTTTGTTGGTCTTCGCAAAAAATCCATCTGATGTTCCAATACTTGGAGGCACTGGCATCAGGCTGTACTTCATGAGTTCATCCAAGTCAATTGGTTCATCTAGGCACTGTGACTTCACAAGGAGAAGGAATGCAACATTGCTTTGCTCCTGATACTGTATGACCTGAAATAACAATATATATTATAATTTTATATTGTAATACAGATTGTACAAAAGTCCCTTAACAATACATAACTTGCTCAATGAAATATAAACTTACCTTTCCTTGCGATGATGTGAGCTTGATCTTCTTGTTGCATGCCTCCATGGTCTTGAGTTTCTTCCTTTTGATTGGGTCGAAGAAGCTTCCTTGGTGGCCGCTCTGCAAACGTGTAATAAAGTCAGCCTTTGCAGCTTTTCCTACAGCGTCAGCTTCCAGCACATCCCTCTCAACATCCTTGGATGTAGGAGAACCAGAGGCTAAGGAGTAGAGCCTGTCCTTATCTGGGATTGTGAATGGATTCGTGAAGTTTCTGACAGCAGTGATGAATCTTTGAACAGCTTTCTCACTCTTCTTTATCTCTGCCTTCTCAAGCTCGCGATACCTCCCAGCCCTTGGGCAGTCAGGATCATCAAGAAAGCCAGCCATTTCAAGGGTCTAAATTTTTCACACGTCTATGAAGCCGAAACATGCCCATTTTTTCAGCTCTCGATTCAATTTGTTCCCATGCATTTTCCTTGTTTCTCCAAGATGAGAAATGGACAGGTCGTACAGTTTTTCGATCAGCACCTTTGATCTCTACTTTCTCACAAAAAATGCACTCCTCTGAAAAGACAGGTCCAGTTGAATGTCTACGAGGTGAATGCAATAGCGAGGTGGATGCCTGTGGTTCCTCAGTTGTCTTATTTTCTATAAGATGCAGATTGCCAGAGAACCGCTGATAACACTGACGGTGATACCCATTATTTTCAAGGTCCTCGGGGACAGTCTCAGGAATCTGGTCGCATACAGACTGCATACGATAGGGAGATGCATGTGGCTGACAGAGCCGCAGGTCCCGGATTTCATGAAGGTGCTTTAGTTTATCAAATGCAGTTCCTTTGATTCTACTGAGTGGGGTAAAAGGCCCATGATCAGAGATGGATAACACATGAAGCATGCATACAGGTGCAGGTGAAGCAGGCTTTTTGCTCAGGCTGGTGCGTTCAGTGCTGGCAGATTCAGCACTCCTTCGCTTTGGCATGATGGCGAACTTATACCAAAACTATTACTCTGAAATGAGAAGTATAGGCCTATAACCAACATGATGAAGTGTTTTGAAATATTACTACCAATGACACTAAGTCATGCAAGTAATTGCATTAATTGTCTTATCAAATAGAGCTTGAGAGATTATATAAACACCTTTTACCTATCTGACTATAAGCAGACTAAATTATGATAAACCTAGAAAAGATAAACCTAGAATGATTCATAAATTGCTGAAAAACACACTGCTTCATCCAATATAAATGACACGGATTCAATGAATCACATCCTCTCCTATTCAGTAAAGTGTTGCCACCTATGATGAAATGATAAAAAATATTTCACTGCTTAATAAACACTAATTGGTAAGTACCCTCAGAATCTCTCATTACCTGACTATATCTCATTATAATAAAACAAATAAGCAAAAGGCACATTCAAATATAGTCTAATAATAAACATCAACCCATAAAACAAGGGTACAGACAACACGTTCTTCACGATTGCTATAACATTTGCAAAGATATGGTAAAAATAGGTTTTTCAGTAATGGCGGCACTAATTTGCATATCTTACATGTCAGGAACACATGTGGTCACTATGAGACTGGTCTTATATTGATGCTAGACCCTCAAAACCTGGGTCTAGACACCTTATTTTTGCAGTTATCTGTTGTATTGGCGGAGTTATAGCGATTTTAGTATTTTCATGTAATGGCGGCTTAATTTGCATAAAATAGGCACGTGGGACAATATTTCAAATTTTTAACATAGCAAACTGTTTTCTACACATTTTTCCCCATAGGAAGACATCAATTAGAAATTGATTTCCGGGGGGTGCACGCAGACCCCCTCTACCAACTAGACTAATACCCATAGTTGCAATATAACAATAGAACTCCTTGTGTCCATATATCTCTTTGTTTATTCATTTATTCTGTCACTGATAATGCATAGTAACTTCGTAGTATTTGGATGCTATGCACGTAAAAAATAAAAGCTCATATATAAATTACCAACATGCATGTCGTCGTGCAGACAGAATTAACGTTGTGTAAGCTACTGTTAGCTCGATTCATTTTAAACCAGAGGACATTAAAGATGGTATGAAGTCTCGATTACTAGGTATTGCTGTTTTGTCATTTGATGAAATGAGTAATAAGAAAGAATGGAGCTATGACAAAGGGGCAGAAGTGTTATATAAACCGCATGGAAATGTACAGATGACCATGTGGCGAGGTCTTTTTTTCTTTATGATACATTTCAGGTAAAATTCTTAAACATTTTATGACACCGTTTTTCAATAATTTTCCATTTCGAGATCAACAACAGAGAAAAAAAATCCATACACGATTCCGTCACTTGCTACTCTGGAAGATGGTTTAAATAGGATTTGATTTAGCCCATGATAACACACAGCTGCCTGCCTTTAGGCTAAAATCAGTAACAACAGTTGTGAGATTAACACAAGCTGTGTTCAATGTCATCCATAAAGGGCTATAAAGTGTAACGACTTTTCCGTAGTCCAAGTGTTTTCGTATACAAACAACCTATGTAAGTTACAGTAGAAGCAAACAGCATGTACTGTACCATGTTTTATTAAAACTGTTATAATTGCTTACAATCTTGCTTTAATAAAAGTGTCAATTATTTACAGATATCATGAATGATATAGCATTTACAACATACATACAAATACATATACATGTATTATATGTATATATATACATATATATATATATATATATATATATAGTATATATATATATATATATATATATATATATATATATATATATATATATATATATACATATATATATATACATATATATATATATATATATATATATATTATATATATATATATATATATATATATATATATATATATACTGTATATATATACAGTATATATATATATATATATATATATATATATATATATATATATATACTGTATATATATATATATAAATATATATATATCTATCTCTATATATATATATAAATATATATATATCTATCTATATATATATATATATATATATATATATATATATATATATATATATATATATATACGTATATGTATGTATACATATATACTTATGATCAATATGTTGATTATACCTTATATAATATTTGCTTGCAATATAATTATGAAATATTTCAAATAATGGAAAAAATAACCGTCAAAATCAAATTTCACCTCGTCTTCCTGTCTCGGTCAAATATGCGCCCATGACTGATAATGGAATATCCGACATTTATTAGCTAAGATATAAACATAAGACGGATAAAGGCTAGATATTAATAAACGATACCAATAGGTGAAACAGTACATGTATATACATATTACCTAATGATTGTGTTGACCCTGATCAAAAGCAATTTATTAATATTCATAAATGATGAGATCCTGCACAAAAACGAGGGGGGTAATTTGAAACCAGGGGGGTAGCATAAAACCGGATTCAAATTACCCCCGGGGGTAGCTTGAAACCGGTATCAAATTACCCCCCGGTAGTTTGAATCCGGTTTCAAATTACCGGGGGGTAAGATTTGGAGGGGGTAATTTCAAACCGGTACACCGGGGCCGCATATTTAAAGGCTCTGGAGCCTCAAGTAGACATTATTATTATTATTATTATTATTATTATTATTATTATTATTATTATTATTATTATTATTTTCTTTATTATTATTACTATTACTATTATTATTATTATTATTATTATTATTATTATTATTATGTAAACAATCATTCACCCTTGACATTCGCTTTCGACTTTCTGTATATCTACTACAAGGTGGGCTTGCTATCTCTCCTCCATCGGTGCTGCAGTTTCTTAGACTCCGGTAGGTCAAGTTAAGCCTTATGCCAGAATGAACCCTTCTCCAAAAGGGAGCTGTGGTAAGATCTTAGATAAAGGGAAGGGGCTAGAGTAGACTTACTGTTTCTAGATAGAGTAGAAGGGCTTAGATAGACACAATGTCTCTAGATAGAGTAGAAGCGCTGGGGAAGATCTCTGATCTCTACCCACCCTACTACACAACAACATTTAGTCCTGAACTGCCACTTGGGAGGTCAGTGTTTTTAAGATTTTATGATAGAAACGTATTGTTGGATCTTGTCAATATTTTAGGAGGTATATGGGAACAAGATTTATTTTTTCATAGTGAAAAATTAACCACCAGCTTCATTGGTTGATAATAAACCAATGAAAATTGGAATAGGTACTTTGATATTTTGGAACTTTCCACCTTCAGTTTTTGACCAACGATGCCCTTTGAACTGAAAATAATTGTAGTTTAATTTGGCACATGATCACTAATTAGAAGGTTCAAAGTTATTACAGTGAAATGAATGGAAGTAGCTATTAGTATTGCTTTGGAGCATTAGATGTTGAATTTAGACAGATAGAATTTTTGAGAATTCATTTGTTACATTGTACATCATTTTATATAAATGCGAATTATAAATGTTTTGGTCAGTGAAATGATGAAGAACAACAGTTGATTATATTTCTATGAGAGGATCTTCGAGAGAAATTTGATTAAGAGCGCGATTTAAGGGAAGGGTTGAATGTAATGCTTTTATGTATAATTTTTTTTTCTTATTCTGGTAAGTAATTCTTACTTGCTTAAATTTCATGACTGTGAAAGTTCGTCTACATCTGGATTCGGTCACACCACATGCCATTTCAAATTCCTTCTATAAAGGTGAACTGTATAATATTAGTTATTCATCTTTTGAATAGCCTCACCATCTCTTTGAGACTCATCCAGATTCATGATCTATTTGTTGACTTTTGTAGCTCAAAACAATAGGCATGTGAGTTGGGTGAAGCGAACCCTGTGCCAAAATGTAACAAAATTCGACTTACAAATAATTCGATTTACAAACAGCTTCTTGGACCCCATTAAGTTTGTAAGTTGAGGACTTCCTTTAGGTATATTAAGAGAAATATTATCGACATTAGAAAAACTCGCAAGGAAATTCGCATCTTTTCGAACATCCATTGTCTAATTGATAGCATAACGATTATACAATACTTCTTACACTAATTTTTTTTTTTTTTTTTTGAAACTTAATAAATAGTGTATTATATGTTGCTAGATCTGAATCGATAGGTTTAAGGAAAATATGGGATCAATTTTATCTTAAGCCTATTTCAGGTCCTCATATATCACAGAAACCTTTTTTTCTCTCCCATGCTTTTACGCTCGTAAATCAAAAATTAAATCCAGCTTTTAATAAAAAAAGAATCTCAGAACGACGATTTGATATTCTGAACTAATGTTCACCAATACAGAATTATCATAATTATGTATTTGAGAGTGTTTATAACATACTTGTTTATAGATAACATTGAGTAGGTCATAAATACAGCTTTTAGTAATAGTAAAAAAAATCAAAACAATGATTTTATATTCTGAACTAATGTTCACCAATAGAGAATTATCATAATTATGCATTTGAGAGTGTTTATAACATACTTGTTTATAGATAACATTGAGTAAAAGTTGTGATACCATGATAAAAACAGCATTTAGTAATAATAAAAAATTTCAAAACGACCATTTGATATTTTGAACTAATTTTCACCAGTACAGAATTTTCCTAATTTTGTATTTGAGAGTGTTTATAACATACTTGTTTATAGATAACATTACGTCGAAGTATAAAGAAGCATTGTGATTATCAACAAAAAAAAAAAGAGACGCATTTCCGAAAGATTCATGAGGGCAAGCAGACGATCATTTTGAAAGAAAGAAAAGACTTAGGAGGAGAAAAAGAATCCATGGCCACATAACCAGCACACCCAGACTGGCGCACCTCAATAGAGATGTCAAGCCTAATAGGTCATAAGAAAGCCTGACACTTTACATAGGTTCA
Source organism: Palaemon carinicauda (assembly GCF_036898095.1). Classification (NCBI taxonomy): domain Eukaryota; kingdom Metazoa; phylum Arthropoda; class Malacostraca; order Decapoda; family Palaemonidae; genus Palaemon; species Palaemon carinicauda. The sequence continues at coordinate 16,458,529 of NC_090744.1, read as the reverse complement.
GACAAACGAAATCTGATCCTCATCCTATGAAGCCATTTGAAACCCTTTTATTATGGTTCACTTGGCCTTTGATTCGGCCATTCAGACCTCGTTCTATCTATTCACTTAGTTCATGCCTCTTTTATTTCTTTTGGCGGTGGTTTTCGAGGGCTCACACACATACGCATGCACATGTATGCGAGAGAGAGAGAGAGAGAGAGAGAGAGAGAGAGAGAGAGAGAGAGAGGAGAGAGAGAGAATTTATTTCTTTTATTTCTTTTGTTGGTTTTTTCAATGGTTCACACATACGCATGCACGTATATGCACTAGAGAGAGAGAGAGAGAGAGAGAGAGAGAGAGAGAGAGAGAATTTATTTACTTAATTTCATCCCTTTTATTTCTTTTGTTGGTGTTTTCAAGGGTTCACACATACGCATATGCACATGCAGTATATGCCAGAGAGAGAGAGAGAGAGAGAGAGAGAGAGAGAGAGAGAGAGAGAGAGAGGAGAGAGAGAGAGTCTTTTTACTTAATTTCATGCCTCTTTATTTCTTTTGTCGGTGGTTTTGTAGGGTTCACACATACGCATGCACATATATGCACGAGAGAGAGAGAGAGAGAGAGAGAGAGAGAGAGAGAGAGAGAGAGAGAGAGAGAGAGAGGAGAGAGAGAGAGAGGTCTTTTTACTTAATTCATGCCTCTTTATTTCTTTAGTGGGTGGTTTTCGGGGGATTGCACACACATACACGAACACACAGGAAGAGAGAGAGAGAGAGAGAGAGAGAGAGAGAGAGAGAGAGAGAGAGAAGAGAGAGAGAGAGATTTATTTACTTAATTTCATGCCTTTTATTTCTTTTGTTGGTGGGTTTTTAAGGGTTCACACATACGCATGCACATATATGCACGAGAGAGAGAGAGAGAGAGAGAGAGAGAGAGGAGAGAGAGAGAGAGAGAGAGAGAGAGAGAGAGAGAGAGAGAGGAGAGAGAGAGAAAATTTATTTACTTAATTTCATGCGTTTTATTTGCTTTTCTCGGTGGTTTTCGGGGGGATCACACACACACAAATGCCACGAACATACATGGAGAAATAAAGAGAGAGAGAGAGAGAGGAGAGAGAGAGAGAGAGAGAGAGAGAGAGAGAGAGAGAGAGAGAGAGAGATAGTCTTTTTACTTAATTTCATGCCTCTTTATTTCTTTTGCTGGTGGATTTTCGGGGGTTCATACATGCGTACATATAGATGGAGAGAGAGAGGAATATTTATGCAGAGAGGGACATATATGCTGAAAGAGACATATGTAAAGAGACTGAGAAACATGCACAGAGAGAGAGAGAGAGGAGAGAGAGAGGAGAGAGAGAGAGAGAGAGAGAGAGAGAGAGAGAGAGAGAGAGAGAGATAAATATACAGAGGAAAGAGAGAGATAAATATACGGAGAAAGAGAGACATGCACAACGTGAGACAATAGAGAGAGAGAGAGAGAGAGAGAGAGAGAGAGAGAGAGAGAGAGAGAGAGAGAGAGAGAGAGAGAGGGGGGGGGGGGGATTCGTTCATCCAGAATCCAAGATTCATTTTATTTATTACCCCTTTGTCTGGTTGTGTTGATTTATTAAACATTTATTTCGCGCGCGTAAAGGGATTATGCAAATTTCTGCGTAATATTCCGTCCTTTGTGCAGGATTTATTATTTGTATCTGTTTATTTTACACCAACATTGCCAAGACAAATCGTTCCTCGTCTGTCTCGGGAACGTTTTACGTTTCCGGAAATTAGTTGCTGGAAATTGGAGCCAAAAATGAATTGAACAGTACTTTTGGTTTTACGTGATATACTGAACAGCATTCATTTCTTGGGAAATTTTCTTTTTATTTTATGTAGTACTGAATAACGTAACAAAGCATTGCTAATTGGTCTTTATTTATTAAAACGGGCGTTGATCCATAATTATTTATTTAAAAGGAATTCTGATATGTAAGATTTCTTATTTATCA
>NC_090744.1:16447648-16450148 GCF_036898095.1 Palaemon carinicauda | reverse complement strand
TACCAAACAAACAATTAACAACAAATGGGAAAAAATTGCGAATTTAGTCTTTCGACCTCCTTTCCTTACCAAACAGTTAACAGTAAATTTTTGAATTTGTGAATTTAATCAGTCTTTCGACCTCCTTTCCTTACCAAACAGTTAACAGTAAATTTTTGAATTTGTGAATTTAATCAGTCTTTCGACCACTTTTTCCTACCAAACAAACAGTTTCCCCGAGGAGGGCTGACTTCCTAGAAAGTAATTATAGCAATGAGTGCTACATCCCTCGTTCAGATACCGCATGAAGGATGAGGAAAAGGAAGAAAGTAGAGAGGAAGAAAGATAGACGGAGAGAAAGACTCCCACGCCCTCACATCCGCTTCAAACACCTACACAGAAGCCTTATCAGCAGCACTTCAACAAACACCCCCCCCCCCCCCGTTTCCTCTCCCTCTCTCTCCCTCTCCCAAGATCTTTACTTATACTGTGCCATTCATTTCTATCTTGCGAGCACTCCCGCTCTTCTTGGATATTAATGATCTTTCGTCCCAACTTCTGCCACTCCGTTAGTGCTACAATCTCTCTCTCTCTCTCTCTCTCTCTCTCTCTCTCTCTCTCTCTCTCTCTCTCTCTCTCTCTCTCTCTCAAATGTCTGCAGGATCATAAGCTCTATTCACCAACCTGTGATTCACTATTGCGATAAAAAATTTAAATTATATAGATACATCATTATGAGTTTTACTCTTCTAACACGTTGAGAGAGTCTTCGAGTCATTGAATGAAATGCGAGATTTTCTCATCCGCAAAAATTATGACAAGGAAGAAGAGAAAAAAAAAATAACCAGAAAAAATTACTAAACTGAAGGTTTGATTAAAAATGTTCTGGTCGTATTTAAAAAACTTTCAAAACATTGTTGATTCGCATTTTTTTAGTTTTAAGTTATTTATTCTTTTACTATTTATTCATCAAAGATGATCTTTTTTCTATAGAAAATAATGAAATCAAGGATTGGTGTTAGTATTACACACGAGTTTGAATTAAATTTTTCCTGTTAGCATTACACTCGAGGTTGAATTACTTTTTTCCTGTTAGCACACACGAGTTTGAATTATTGTTTTCCTGTTAGCATTACACACGGATTTGAATTAATTTTTCCTGATAGCAATAGTCACGAGTATGAATTACTTTTTTTCCTTTTAGGATTACACACGAGTTTGAATTGCTTTTTTCCTGTTAGCATTACTCGCGAGTTTGAATTACTTTTCTTCCTTTTAGGATTACACACGAGTTTGAATTACTTTTTTCCTGTTAGCATTACTCGCGAGTTTGAAATACTATTTTCCTGTTAGCATTACACACGAGTTTGAATTACTTTTTTTCTGTTAGCCTTACACACGAGTTTGAATTACTTTTTTCCTGTCAGCATTACACACGCGTTTGAATTACTTTTTTCTGTTAGGCTTACACACGAGTGTGAATTACTTTTTTCCTGTTAGCATTACACACGAGTTTCAATTACTTTTTTCCTGTTAGCATTACTCACGAGTTTGAATTACTTTTTTCCTGTCAGCATTACACACGCGTTTGAATTACTTTTTTCTGTTAGGCTTACACACGAGTGTGAATTACTTTTTTCCTGTTAGCATTACACACGAGTTTCAATTACTTTTTTCCTGTTAGCATCACTCACGAGTTTGAATTACTTTTTTCCTGTTAGCATTACACTAGAGTTTGAATTACTTTTTTCCTGTTAGCATTACACACAAGTTTGAATTACTTTTTTACTGTTAGCATTACACACGAGTTTGAATTACTTTTTTCCTGTTAGCATTACACAAGAGTTTCAATTACTTTTTTCCTTTTAGCATTACACACGATTTTCAATTACTTTTTTTCCTGTTAGCCTGACACACGAGTTTGAATTACTTTTTTCCTGTTAGTATTACACACGAGTTTCAATTATTTTTTCCTGTTAGCAGTACACACGAGTTTGAATAACTTTTTTCCTGTTAGCATTACACACGAGTTTCAATTACTTTTTTCCTGTTAGAATTACACACGAGTTTCAATTACTTTTTTCCTGTTAGCATTACGCACGAGTTTGAATTACTTTTTTCCTGTTAGCATTACACACGCGTTTGAATTACTTTTTTCCTGTTAGCATTACACACGAGTTTCAATTACTTTTTCCCTGTTAGCATTACACACTATTTTCAATTACTTTTTTTCCTGTTAGCATTACACACGAGTTACAATTACTTTTTTCCTGTTAGCATTACACACGATTTTCAATTACTTTTTTTCCTGTTAGCATTACATACGATTTTCAATTACTTTTTTTCCTGTTAGCATTACACACGATTTTCAATTACTTTTTTTCCTGTTAGCATTACATACGATTTTCAATTACTTTTTTTCCTGTTAGCATTACACACGATTTTCAATTACTTTTTTCCTGTTACCGTTACACACGATTTTCAATTACTTTTTTCTTGATTTTCGGTTAGTCATTTTATT
>NC_090744.1:16437648-16442648 GCF_036898095.1 Palaemon carinicauda | reverse complement strand
TACAGCGACCAATGAAACTAATGAGTTTGAGCGGGACTCGAACCCTAGTCTGGCGTTCACTAGTCAGGGACGTTGCCACATCGGCCACCATAACCCTTACAGTATTGCTGTAATTAATATTCACTTATGATAGTATTATATAAAAAACTGCTTATTTGCACATATTTCCTTTCCTCACCGGACTATTTTTCCTGTTGAAGCCCTTGGTTTTATAGCATCCTGTTTACCCAAACAGGGTTGTAGTTTAGCTACAGTCATTTATTTTTAGCGAGACAGATTTGCACCGACTTGCATGGGTGCCCTTTTAGCTCGGAAAAGTTTCCTGTTCGTTGATTGGTCAGAGAATATAATTCTAACCAATCAGTTAGCAGGAAACTTTTCCTAGCCAAAAGGGCACCGCTGTGAGTCGGTGCAAATGCGCCACATTAAAAAAAACGAGTATAATAGTAATAATTATTGAATCCATTGCAACGCTGTTGCCTTTGAATGAAAAGAAAAGTAGCATTTGCTACAACTCGTTAAATTTCATTTTGAAAAAATACTTTGATGATCAATCGTCATTCGAATTTGCCACCCATGTTTGATTGAACTGTCAGTCGCATATAGTGCCAGCTGATTATTGACCTAATGGACATCGTTTTTAAGGCTCTATTTAGAGTGTTTCAGCTGATAAATGTCTGGTCACATGATTAGATTAATGGCAGAAACGTGCTGTGCAAAATGCCAATGTCAAAAGTCCCATCTGCATATGTAATTGAGGACAGGCTCTACATTTTTCCAGTTTAGTTAGTCTGCTGTTATTTCTAACTTTTATTTTTAATATATATATCGTATTTATTCGTTCTTGTTGGCTTGAGCTTTCGATGTAAAATAGTTTTTATATAGTTTTTACTTAACCAATTACACTTAACTGTGTGGATAATTTTCTTTAGGTTAATTTTTATTTATTTATTATTGTGTAAAAATTATCGTATTTATTCGTTCTTGTTGGCTTGAGCTTTCGATTTAAAATATTTTTTATATAGTTTTTACTTAACCAATTACGCTTAACTGTGTGGATAATTTTCTTTGGGTAAATTTTTATTTATTTATCATTGTGTAAAAATCAGCAATATTTTTTATGTTCTTTTCGGTGTCGAAATGTTTGAAAGAGTTCATTCTGAAATTTCATTTCAAAGGTATTTTTCTGCAAGTAAAATCTAACCATTTTTTCAACTTATTTTTAAATAAACTCTGTTTAAATTCTTGAATTATATTTACTTATTACCAGCGAGGAAATTATCATTGGTGTTTAAGAAATCAATTATTTCGAAGCGAAATCATATGCACCATCCTTCTATTTATATCATTTGCTTTGTGAGTTAGGAACGTTTGGGGCTAGCGATAGGCACACTTACATTTTCATCTTATTATGAAGAGCAAACTTTCTCCTAAATATCAAATATTTCTGGATAGAAGAACACAGTAAATGTCACGTTTTATAAATTTCATTTTTGATTCTCTTAAGCTTGAAAAATCTGTACAGAGTGGGCGTATTGGAGATTTTAAATATTTTGTAGAATTCTTTATCTTATGATAAATTACAATAACGTATTATATACATATAATTTATATATGATGTCTGTATGTGTGTGTATATATATATATATATATATATATATATATATATATATATATATATATATATGTGTGTGTGTGTGTGTCTATGTATGTATGTTCATACATACACACACACATATATGTATATATATATATATATATATATATATATATATATATATATAGATAGATAGATAGATAGATAGATGGATAGATAGATACTGTATATATATTTTATATATTTTTTGTTATAAAGCCTGCCAGTACAACAAAATATTAAATATATAAATGCACACATAAACTTGAGTTATAATTTCAAAAGTATTCACGGCAGAGCTACTTAACGTTTAAAACTTAAAAAAAAGAAAAATAAGATTATTGAAAACTTATTGATCTTATAAACTGAAATAACCTCTCCAGACCAAATGAATTATGCCCCAAAACATACGCAGAAAGTAAAGACGCCCGCTTGCAAATCCAGTACTGCTGGAATAACGGTCGGTGATGAGAACTCGTAATTAAGTATAAAGAAGCCTGGAAAGCTCTCCTGGAAATTTCAAGGTGTAAGATGAATGAAAAACAACGGCCTCTTTAAGAATCTTGGATCGACGATTGCTGGGAAAAATACACTTTTAATTTGTCCGGAGTGTCACAGTATTCATTCTATTTAGAGATGTGTAGTGTCTTTTATATATATGTATATATATATATATATATATATATATATATGTGTGTATATCTGATTGTGTGTAATTTATTATCATCATTTATTTATTTCCTTATTTCCTTTCCTCACTGGGCTATTTTTCCCTGTTGGAGCCCTTGGGCCTATAGCATCTTGCTTTTTCAACTAGGGTTGTAGCTTGGCTAGTAATAATAATAATAATAATAATAATAATAATAATAATGATATATGTTTGTACAACACACACGTGTGTATATATATATATATATATATATATATATATATATATATATATACATATGCATATACACACACATACATACATATATGCACACACACACATTTCCCTCTTTGTAAAACAGATCCGCTTAAAATGGCATTTCTTAGTTATGAACCCCTGCGTACGTATAATTGTTGTTGTGAAATAGGATTTAGTTGTAAATATTATCCCCTCTATACGCATAGTTTAATTAATGGTCAAACATGGCATTAGGTCTTTTGAAAAAGAAAAAAGTATATATATATATATATATATATATATATATATATATATATATATATATATATATATATATATATATATATCAACAAACCGGGAATTAATCCAAACTTCAAGAGTAATGTTAGAGAAATAGTCATTATAAGAGGAAATTGTGGTTTACGGATCTTCGAAAAGTGATGACAATAAATATTGTGTGGTTGTATGATAGTTTCTTCTTTTGTAAACTATTCGTTAAATTAAATAGAACCAGAAAAAAAAGGAAAAGTTTCCTCTTTTCAAATTAACAGATTTTATTGCTGAAATACAGGGAGGGTCAAGGGTCAGTGATTTAAGAAGTTACGTATAAATTTGCCTTCTGGAAGATAAAGAAGAAACACGAGAAGTATAAGATTGGCTTTGAGTAAGATGGAAGTATAGGTCCTTAATAACAGGTACAATAGAAAGCACTTATGGCACAGAAACAAAATACTCACCAGTGTAAACATCGGAGCCACAGTGTCTGGAGGTCTTTTAAGGAATAGAGTTAAGATAAAATCTGACGTTAGACCTTGCTAGTTTCTAATGGATGCGAGAACCATATGAGGTTGAACCTGTAAATTTGAACTTATGTAATAACAAGTAACGTCTAAAGCGGGGTTTACACGGTCGAATACGGTTCGACAAACAAGTCTTTGGAGTGAGGTTCGAACGTGTAAACGGGGTATTTGGTTGTCGAACGCGTTCGTCGAACGGCTCGAAGAAAGTCTGTTCTCGACTGACTTTTGTGGGCGGGGCTTCATTGTCCACAAACCATATGCATTTTTGGCTGACTCCACCTCTTCGAGCCGTTTGACCAACAGGTTCGACAACTGGGTTCGACCGTGTAAACCCCGCTCAAGTTTGAAACGGGGTTCAGCGGTAGGTTCAGAAAGTTTCAGTTCAGTTAGTTATGATCTTACCATGTTTTTTATTCTTTATTCATTACATTATTCATTTCCTTATTTTATTTCCTCACTGGGCTATTTTTCCCTGTTAGAGCCATTGTGCTTTCAGCATCCTGCTTAGCTGGTAATAATAATGGTAATGAGAGCCAAATGGGCGTGGCCTTTTTCATCTGACTAAAAGAGAGATCCATTAGGATGAAAGAGATAATGAATTTTGGGCTTGCAGATGTTGATGTAAAACCCCTATTGTCAATGGATCTATCAAGATTTTCGAAATAAATAATTTACTTACATCCCATTTCAAGAAATATGTTTCCTTTGATATGAAGGAGTCCTGGGAAGCATAATGGATATAAAAAATAGATTGACAGAGATCAGAGATAGGAAGGGAGGACATAACAGTGAGTGACGTGCATTATCTTTAAAGGGTTAAAGGTCACTCGTGAATGGCAAAGGCCAGGGACAGTGACAATTCCCTAGAGACTGACCATATATACATATGATCAGCCCCTCTCCATGAAGCTGGGACCAGTCTGATCAGTATTCTAGATGTGATCAAACCAACAGAAGGAAAGAGATTTGTTAACTAGATCATCATCATCTCCTCCTACGCCTATTGACGCAAAGGGCCTCGGTTAGATTTCGTCAGGCGTCTCTATCTTGAGGTTTTTAATGCAATATTTCTCCATTCATCATCTCCTACTTCTCGCTTCATAGTCCTCAGCCATGTAGGCCTGGGTCTTCCAACTCTTCTAGTGCCTTTTGGAGCCCAGCTGAACGTTTGGGGAGTGCGAAGAGCATGCCTAAACCATCTTCATCTACCACTCATGATCTCCTAGATAGGAGAATATTTACTTCAGCTGCTGAATTTATGATGTTGTTGGCATAAATGTGGCCTGTATCCAATATATTAAGAAGAAAACCTTCCAAAATTAATGGTAACTCTAAGTACCGTTGGTTACATTTTATGAAATTAAACTTATGTGGCCAGAAAGAAATTCTTTAGACGGATTTAGATCTTATTATTATAAGTGAAGTTCATATTAACTATTGAATAATTTTTAGTAGGGTAAATAAAACTTGGGATTTATAAAAGTCATTTAATTTTTTTTTCTTTTTTTTCATCAGTAACAAACAATACAACAAATTTAAATTAATTTTGATAGGAATACAGACAGATTTTATGGCATATATTGAATTTTATGTAAAACTGTTTATGGAATATTTAATTCTGAAAGGATAGGATGGTCTGGCGTAAAGATGAAAAAAAAAATATATATCCGTTTACATG
>NC_090744.1:16422648-16432648 GCF_036898095.1 Palaemon carinicauda | reverse complement strand
GATGCAAGCATAATATATACACAAAATGAACTATGTACGATCGTGTGACACACGGTTGGTACAATAGTATTTATCTATTCAACTATTTTCAAATTCTTTAAGCCTGGCTCAAGCTGCCACTGTAGATATAGATTTATTTTATTATGCTACAGCAGATTTTTTAGTAGATGATATTAATCTATTCACCAATTTCAAATGTTTCTTTAAGCTTGGTTTAAGCTGTCATTGTAGGTATAGCTTTATTTTTTTCGGCACAGCAGATTTAAGGCAGATGTTACCCAATTTTCAACTTTTTGTAAAGCTTAGCTCAAGCTGACATTGCAGTTTTACCTTTTTCTTTTATCGTAGATTTTGTGCAGATTGTAATAATTCATTCACCAATTTACAAAGATTCTTTAAGCTTGGTTCAAGCTACCACTGCAGATATAGCTTTTCTTCTTCTTCTTCTTCTTCTTCTCTCTCTCTCTCTCTCTCTCTCTCTCTCTCTCTCTCTCTCTCTCTCTCTCTCTCTCTCTCTCTCTCTCTCTCTCTCTTTCTCTTTTTTTTTTTTTTTTTGTCGATAGTATCAGTCAATTCAACAATGATCATATGGTTGTTTAAGCCTGTTTCAAGATGTCACTGTAGATACTGTAAAGCTTTGGTACTGGGCGAGTCAAAAAGTACCGCAGATTTTGGGCAGATAGCATTAATCAATTTAACAAATTTCAAGTGTTTAATTAATCCTAGCCCAAGCTTTTTGAGACAAAGCCTTTCATTCATTAAGTGCTATTCATACTGGTAAGTTTTATTGCAATTACCAGATATGTAGAATTGTTATAAACAAGTCCTATCTGAAGTAAAAGACAGATTTAGCTCAAGCTTCATACTTATCCATGTTCATCCGTAACATTAGTTTTTCACCTCAACATTATAGAAACTCTGCTGTTTAATAATCTCAACATTATAGAAACTCTGCTGTTTAATAATCTCAACATTATAGAAACTCGGCTGTTTAATAATCTCAACATTATAGAAACTCGGCTGTTTAATAATCTCAACATTATAGAAACTCGGCTGTTTAATAATCTCAACATTATAGAAACTCGGCTGTTTAATAATCTCAACATTATAGAAACTCGGCTGTTTAATAATATCAACATTATAGAAACTCGGCTGTTTAATAATATCAACATTATAGAAACTCGGCTGTTTAATAATCTCAACATTATAGAAACTCGGCTGTTTAATAATCTCAATATTATAATCTTTTATAAACTTTACCGTCAAAATAAAGAATTGGCCTTTGTGATAATCCTGAACTTTAAGACGACTCATTTTTCTTCAAGAGACGTTAGGCAATGATCGCTATTGTTGTTATCCTCCTTGTGATGTAAAAACAATCGTAATTTTCGTCGTAATTGTATATAAAAAAAAATGTATTTTAATATAAGTGATTAAAAACGTTTATTTTTGGATGTGATTAAAAAACATTTATGTAAGGATGAGTGAATAAGAAACATTCATTTAAAGGATAAGTGATTAAAAAAAATTATTTAAGGATAAGTGATTTAGGAAATGTTTATTCAAAGAATAAGAGATTAAAAAATGTATTTAAGGATGGGTGATTAAAAAAGTTTATTTAAGATTGTGATTGAAAAAAATAATTTAAGGACAGGTGATTAAATTTTTTTTAAACGTTATTAAAAAGTTTATTTAAGGATGGGTGATTAAACATATTTTATATAAGGATAAGTGTATTAAAGGATTACTTTAGGATAAGTGAATTAAAAGATTACTTTAGGATAAGTGATTAAAGAAAATATTTAAAGACAAATACCTGTAAATAGAATTAGCCAGGCATACCTTGGAAACTGAATTTTGGATAGCAGCGGGGTCTCTCTCTCTCTCTCTCTCTCTCTCTCTCTCTCTCTCTCTCTCTCTCTCTCTCTCTCTCTCTCTCTGTCAGAATGAAATTTCCCCTTTTCCTCGTCCATATTTCATTGATACAATACAACAATTTATGTATGTAAGCCTTCATGCTCTCGTTTTGGAGGCAGAGATGTGATTCGATAACCTTGGTTTCTATGATTTCGAGTTGATTGTAAAATTATTTATGATTTATACCTACTTTATCGTAATTGTAATGTATTTTCGCTCATTTTTTTCTCTTATGGGTTTAATTATTGTATTTATTATTATTATCATTATTGTTATTATTATTATTATTATTATTATTATTATTATTATTATTATTATTATTAGCGTGCCTTGTATTTCCACAACTTAAAGGATATTTCGTTTTATTAGTTTATAGTTTTTCTTTTATTTGTAGTCCCCGCTCATGATATTTATCAGATTATGATTATTCGTTAATACTTGGTATCATTAAAAGGTTCATTTATTTCGTGTAATGTTTTTATTCACCAAAAAAAAAAAAAATCAACTTTAGTTCATCCACCAGACACATTTGACTCTTTCATTAGCACTCTTTGTTCATTTCGGGTTTAGTAAACCCTTTCTCGATTTACACTCTTTAGTTCATCTAGATATTGAGATTATTTAAGTGAATATTCTCATGTTGAACAGGCTTACATAAGTTTCTCTTCACATATATGTGACAGATCTATTTTATCGTGGCCACTTTCCTCTTGGTAAGGGTAGAAGAGACTCTTTGGCTATGGTAAGCAGCTCTTCTAGGAGAAGGACACTCCAAAATCAAACCATTGTTCTCTAGTCTTTGGTAGTGTCATATCCTTTGTACCATGGTCTTCCACTGTCTTGGGTTAGAGTTCTCTTTCTTGAGAGTACCCTAGGGCACACTATTCTATCCTATTTCTCTTCCTCTTGTTTTGTTAGTGGTTTTAGTTTGAACAGGAGATATTTATTTTGATGTTACTCTTCTAAAGATATTTTATTTTACCTTGTTTCCTTACCTCACTGGGCTATTTTCCCTGTTGGACCCTCTGGGTTTATAGTATTCTGCTTTTCCAACTTGGGTTGTAGCTTAGCAAGTAATGATAATAGTAATAATGATAAGAGATTTTATATTTTCTATTCATTACTTCTCATATAATTTATTTCCTTATCTCCTTTCCATATTGAGCTATTTTTCCCTGCTGGAGCAATTTAATTTTTATCAATTAGGGTTGTACCTTAGCAAGTGAAAATAACATAAAATTGATGATTTCTTATACAGTACATGCTCATGGTAACGTTTATAAATAATCAGGATATCAAAGCGAGCACGAATATATCCAGAGTTTTAACTTTGAAATGTAGAATTTGCAACAATTTTGGTTGAATTTGACGCAGAGGAAAAATATTGTACATCAGAGTTCGGAATGATTAATTAAAGCAATGAGTGGTCGAAAGCTTTCACTGGAATTAAGCTAGACTTTACATACTGCAATTTATATATATATATATATATATATATATATATATATATATATATATATTATACAGTGTATGTATATATATATATATATATATATATATATATATATACACACATACACTGTATAATATATATATATATATGTATATATATATATATATACATACACTGGATAATATATATATATGTATACATACACTGTATAATATATATATATGTATACATACACTGTATAATATATATATATATATATATATATATATATATATATTGTATTTGAATAGGATAAAATCAGGGTATTAGGTTTTAAATCATTAACTAACTTTAAACTCATCCTTCAATTGTTAGAAATAGCATAGAGCCATACAAATGCAACGGACCTATTTTTTCGGGAATTAATTCATGTATGGGTTAATTAGTGTCTGGCAATGGTTCATTTTTCAGTCGGAAAAACATGAATCATAGTTGTTTGTTATTTTCCTTGTTGGAGTCCTCGGGCTTATAGGATCCTGCTTTTCCAACTAGGGTTGTATCTTTGTTATTAACATTAATAATGATAATAATAAAAATAATAATAATGATAACAATAGTAATGATAATTATAATTATAACTATACTTTCCTTTATGAATATATGATTTACACGGATGTAAAAGTTTAATTTAATTACAAAAACATGCAAATGCCTGAAATGTATTTTCAGGGAATTTCATATAAACTTCATAATATACTGAAAATTCATGAAACTTTTATCTTCGTGTACAAACGATTGAAGTCTTTATATTGAAAAAAAAAATATAAAGGCAGATCAATAAGAATGAACGAGACGACTTTAATAAATCTGATGTGTAAAGACATATCAATGAATGTAGAGTTTTATTCATATACCCAAAGGAAATCAATGAATGTAGGTTTTTATTCATAGACCCAAAGGAAAATAAATGCAGGGTTTTATTCATAGACCTAAAAAAAATTAGTGAATGTAGGGTTTTTATTCATAGACCCCGAGAAAATAAATGTAGGGTTTTATTCATATACCCAAAGAAAATCAATGAATGTAGGTTTTTATTCATAAACCCAAAGGAAAATAAATGTAGGGTTTTATTCATATACCCAAAGAAAATCAATGAATGTAGGTTTTTATTCATAAACCCAAAGGAAAATAAATGTAGGGTTTTATTCATATACCCAAAGAAAATCAATGAATGTAAGTTTTCATTCATAAACCCAAAGGAAAATAAATATAGGGTTTTATTCATATACCCAAAGAAAATCAATGAATGTAGGTTTTATTCATAGACCCAGAGAAAATAAATGTAGGGTTTTATTCATAGACCTAGAGAAAATCATTGAATGTAGGTTTTTATTCATAGACCCAGAGAAACCTAATGTTCGAATGGAACTTTGGTGAGAGCAGACATTGCATCCTGCAAATGGTGGCTTGTTTCAAGGTTTGGAGGTTTAAAGGACGCTCATATGAATGGCAGGGGAAAGGGACGGGGATATTGCCTATCGAGTAGGACAATGCCCTAGAGACTGACCATATTACATATGATCAGCGCCCAAGCCTCCTCTCCACCCATGCTAGGACCAAGGAGGGCCAGGCAATGGCTGCTGATGACTCAGCAGATATACCTACAGGCTCCCCCAAACCCCCCATCCTTAGCTCACAAGGATGGTGAGGTTGTAGCGACCAAAGGGAACTATCGAGTCTGAGCGGGACTCGAACCCCAGTCTGGCAATCACCAGGTAACTGAAACATCTTTGATAATAGTCATATTAGGTTAAAGTAAATTATTTTTCGAAATGAAGCTATGAGGCAAGTGCGTAAGGCGTTTAATATCTTTTATCAATATCAATACGGATTGATTGATGAACCTAATGTTAATTTGAAGTTGATATTTCGCTGATGGTTTTACTTGGATCAAAAGGAAGGTCTCAGTTTCGTGTCTTCATTATTATTATTATTATTATTATTATTATTATTATTATTATTATTGTTGTTGTTGTTGTTGTTGTTGTTGTTGTTGTTGTTGTTGTTGTTGTTGTTGTTATTGTTATTGTTGTTGTGGCTACCTAAGAAACATCCCTAGTTTGAAAAGTATGATGCCATAAGCTCAGAGGCTCCAATAGGGAAAACTACCCCAGTGAGGATAGGAAATAGGGAAATAAATAAACTACAAGAGAAGTAATGAACAACTAGAATAAAAAAAAAAATAAGAATAGTTGATTGAAGGTGTGCAATGCCTCTTTAGTTTGTATTCATAAGCCACCACTAAGTGAACATATCTTATATGTGAACTCTGTAAATGTGTATGTATAGGTATGTTTCTGTATGATCCTAGAATGTTCAAAGAGAAAAATAGCTTATTTAGTAAAGGAAATAAATAAACTACAAAAGAACTGATAAACAATTAGAATTAAAAAAATCAAGAACAGTTGATTGATTAGAATAAGAAAAAATCAAGAACAGTTGATTGATTAGAATAAAAAAAAATCAAGAACAGTTGTTTGATTAGAATAAAAAAAATCAAGAACAGTTGATTGATTAGAATAAAAAAATAAAGATTATTTGATTGATTAGAATAAAGAAATTAAGAATAGTTGATTGATTAGAATAAAAAATCAAGAACAGTTGATTGATTAGAATAAAAAAATCAAGAACAGTTGATTGATTAGAATAAAAAAAATCAAGTACAGTGGATTGATTCGAATAAAAAAAATCAAATACAGTGGATTGATTCGAATAACAAAAATCAAGAACAGTGGATTGATTCGAATAAAAAAAATCAAGAACAGTTGATTGATTAGAATAAAAAAAATCAAGAACAGTTGATTGACTAGAATAAAAAAATCAAGAACAGTTGATTGATTAGAATAAAAAAATCAAGAACAGTCGATTGATTAAAATGAAAATAATCAAGAACAGTTGATTGAAAGAAATTGGAATGTCTCTAGTTTGTTTTGATAAGCCACTACTAAGTGAACACATTTTATATGTGAACTCTGTATATGTATATGTATACGTATGATCTCGGAATGTTTGTTGATCCAGAAATTCGTATAGTGATAAACGCAAAAATTTAGATCGAGAGTAACGCTATGGGTCCATTAAAGCATATTCGGGAACAGCTCGTGGACGTAATCAAAACAAATGGTTATGATTCTGTTAGTTGCGAGTGCGCGTGCGTGTAATGGAATCAAACCTATTTGTTTTCATTTCGTTTTGTTTCGCTCTACAATGGCAGGCTTTACAAACGTAATTAACATTTTCTCTCTCTCTCTCTCTCTCTCTCTCTCTCTCTCTCTCTCTCTCTCTCTCTCTCTCTCTCTCTTCTCTGAACATCAAAATTATTATAACAACTTGAAAAAGTTGACGTTACAATATAAAAGTAAAAATACTCTCTCTCTCTCTCTCTCTCTCTCTCTCTCTCTCTCTCTCTCTCTCTCTCTCTCTCTCTCTCTCTCTCTCTCAACATCAAAATTATTATAATAACTTGAAAAAGTTGAGGTTACAAAATAAAAGTAAAAATCTCTCTCTCTCTCTCTCTCTCTCTCTCTCTCTCTCTCTCTCTCTCTCTCTCTCTCTCTCTCTCTCTCTCTCTCTCTCGTTTCATGTAAATCAGCTTTCCTTAAAAATGGAAATATGTAAATGTATATATAATTGAAGATTGAAAAGTAAACAATGTAAGGGACAGATAGATGAAAAGAAATGAGAAATTTAATGTGAGAGAGCGAGGAAGAGAGAAGAGGGGGGGGGGGGGAGATAGAGGATAAGAGGTCAAGGGTTTTACATCATTGATAGAAAAGGAAAAAGATAAAGAATGAAGGATAAAAAGAAACAACACCTTGTGTTTTATGGAGCACGATCTAATATTAGGAAAGCTCTGATAAACAAAAACGTAAGACCTGAGGAACAATATGCAGAGGAAAGATAGAGATATTAAAGATAAGAGAGGACAAAGAGTAAAAATAGGAAAGAAAGATAAAGGCTATTGGAAGGAGAAAATACGGATAAAACTATGGAAATGTGGAATAAAAGAAGAGGCGAGAGGGGAAGGAAGAAGGAGGAAGAGAGTGGTTTGCAGCGATAAAACGGGAGAGGGAAGACCAGATTAATCTCTTAAGGGATTTGGAATGATAGATAACAGAAGAGTGGAGGAGGAAATGAGATTATAAAGAACAAAGGAGTTGGAATGATAAGATAAGAGGAAAGATTAGCTGAAGATGGCAATGGCGCAGAGAGTATTGGAGTGATGGACAGTCCAACACATGAAGAGAAATAGAAGAAAATAACTTGAAAGTGAATGAGAGAACGCTATTTTTCTGAATAGAAATGGAGAATATACATATCTACCTACCGCTAGAGAGTTATTGGGTCCTTTGACTGGCCAGACAGTACAACGTTGGATCCTTCTCTTTGGTTACGGTTCTTTCCCCTTGCCTACATATACACCGAATAGTGTGGCCTATTCTTTACAGATTCTCCTTTGTCCTCATACACCTGACAACACTGAGATTACCAAATATTCTCCTTCACAAAAGGGGTTACTGCACTGTAATTGTTCTGTAGCTATTTTCCTCTTGGTAAGGGTAGAAGGGACTCTTTAGCTATGGTCAGCCACTCTTCTAGGAGAAGGACACTCCGAAATCAAACCATTGTTCTCTAGTCTTTGGTAGTGCCATAGTCTCTGTACCATGGTCTTCCACTATCTTGGGTTGGAGTTCTCTTGCTTGAGGGTACACTCGGGTACACTTACTATCTAATTTCTCTTCCTCTTATTTTGTTAAAGTATTATATAATTTATATAGGAAATATTTATTCTAATGTTACTGTTCCTAAAATATATAATTTTTCCGTGTTTCCTTTCCTCACTAGGCTATTTTCCCTGTTGGGGCCCCTGGGCTTTTAGCATCCTGCTTTTCCAACTTGTGTTGAGGCTTAGCAATTAATAATATATATATATATATATATATATATATATATATATATATATATATATATATATATGTATATGTATATGTATATATATATATATATATATATATATATTATATATATATATATATATATATGTATGTATATTATATATATATATATATATATATATATATATATATATATATATATATATATATATATAGGCTTGGGTAAAGAAAAAAGACAAAAACTATGTGCAAGGAAAAGGAATTTTTTATATAATTGCCATAAGAATATAGTAAAACGGGTTAAGGGAAGATAATCCGTCGAAAGAAGTGAAAAACTCCTGAAATAAATAGTGAAACTGTTGAGAGTAGCATTTCTTAGGAAAACAAGAAGGAAGAAGTTTTCGAAAGGCTTGAAAAGGATACAGATGACATGATTGAAAGTGAATAGATGAAATTGAAATGAAGAATTTAGATCCTACTCTAAGAATCACAATTAAATATGGAATATTATTCCAGATTAAAATAGCGCTAAAGTATCTTGGACTGATATTCGAAGATTGGTGTAATAAAGACAAGGGATTATTGCATAACCAAAAGGATCTTGTAACATCTGCCGCTTCTCGGTTTTAAAGGTTTAAAGGCCGCTTATGAATAGCAGGGGCAAGAGACAGTGACATTTCCCTAACGAGTAGAACAATGCCCTACAGGCTGAACATATATATATTTGATCAGCGCCCAAGCCACCTCTCCACCCAAGCTAGGACCAAGGAGGGTCAGGTAATGGCTGCTGATGACTCAGCAGATAGACCTATAGGCTCCCCAAATGCAACATCCTTAGCTCACAAGGATGGTGAGGTTGCAGCGACCAAAGAAACTAAGAGAGAGTGAGCGGGACTCGAACCCCAGTCTGGCGTTCACCAGCCAGGGACGTTACCACATCGGCCTTTAATCTTCCTTCCTTTACTCCGTCCTCTAGGCACTGAATGGACTCCCCGGTTCCAGTGCAAAGTCATGTTGAAAAAAATCAAATATTAGATTTTACGAGAAAATCGAGAACAATGGAACAGAATTCTATGGATGATCTTATCAAAATGGATATATATCTGAAAAAAATATATATTGAAATAACGCATTTTTAAGATATGTATAATGACATTATAGATTAGAAGACTAGATGTTTGTTAGAATTTTAGATAAGATTGAAAATTTTAAATCATAGCATTATAAATTAGGAGACTAGATGTTTGGTAAAATTTTAGATATGAGATTAAAAATTTTAAATCATGCCATTATAAATTAGAAGACTAGATGTTTTTTAGCATTATAGATATGAGATTAAACATTTCAAATCATAACATAAATTAGATGACTAGATGTTCGTTAGAATTTTAGATATGAGATTAGAATTTTGAAATCTTAGTAAAAGTATCGAAAGAAGAAAATTACTTAAAAATGAGATTAGAATTTTGAAATCTTAGTAAAAGTATCGAAAGAAGAAAATTACTTAAAAATTCAGTTTGCCAAGAAAATATTCTAGAGAAAAAACTTAAATCACAGTTTTCCCAGGATATATTCAAGAGAAAAAACTTAAATCACAGTTTTCCCAGGAAATATTCAAGAGAAAAAAATTAAATCACTGTTTGCCAAGAAAATATTCAAGAGAAAAAACTTATATCACAGTTTTCCAAGGAAATAT
>NC_090744.1:16407648-16417648 GCF_036898095.1 Palaemon carinicauda | reverse complement strand
AATTTTTTATTCAAAGAAGATTTTATCTCTCTCTCTCTCTCTCTCTCTCTCTCTCTCTCTCTCTCAACATAGCATCGCTTGTCGTAAGATATAGTATTTTCTTTTTGTCATTAACCATGAATTTTTCCTTTAAATAGGAAGATCTCTCTCTCTCTCTCTCTCTCTCTCTCTCTCTCTCTCTCTATATATATATATATATATATATACATACATATATATATATATGAACAACATCACTGGTCTTGAGATATATTATGTTTTGTTGGGCTTTAACCAAGGATTCCATTTTCAAAAAAGTAGATGTACTCTCTCTCTCTCTCTCTCTCTCTCTCTCTCTCTCTCTCTTAATAAGAACAGCATCGCTTGTCTTGAGATACATTATGTTTTGTTATTCTTTAACCAAGAATTCTTTTTTCAAAAAAGTAGATGTCTCTCTCTCTCTCTCTCTCTCTCTCTCTCTCTCTCTCTCTCTCTTTCTCTCTTTCTATGTGTGTATATATATAATATATATATATATATATATATATAGAGAGAGAGAGAGAGAGAGAGAGAGAGAGAGAGAGCATCGCTGGCCTTAAGATATGTTATGTTGTTTTGGTCTTTAACCAAGAATTCCATTTTCAAAAAAGTAGATATACTCTCTCTCTCTCTCTCTCTCTCTCTCTCTCTCTCTCTCTGCACCTGCCAAAAGGGGGAAGGGAATAATACTAACGCAATTTACCAAGAGCGAAACCCAAAAAGTGTCTCAAGTTAATAAAGCGGAATCAAGGCTAATTTGATTTCAGGAGGAAGATGCGAATCGCTGGACGCAATTGCAGTCGGTTACCAAGTAAAGCCAGACCTGGCACCTCTTCATCTATTGACAACCTAAAATAACGCATAAAATAGTCTATCGTGATCCTAAAATAACGACTAAAATGGTCTAAAATAACGCCTAAAATAGTCTATTGAGATCCTAAAATAACGACTAAAATGGTCTAAAATAACGCCTAAAATAGTCTATTGAGATCCTGAAATAACGACTAAAATGGTCTAAAATAACGCCTAAAATAGTCTATTGAGATCCTAAAATAACGACTAAGATGGTCTAAAATAACGCCTAAAATAGTCTATTGAGATCCTGAAATAACGACTAAAATGGTCTAAAATAACGCCTAAAATAGTCTATTGAGATCCTAAAATAACGACTAAGATGGTCTAAAATAACGCCTAAAATAGTCTATTGAGATCCTAAAATAACGACTAAAATGGTCTATCGAGATCCTAGAATAACGCCTAAAATAGTCTATTGAGATCCTTAAATATCGACTAAAATGGTCTATCGAGATCCTAGAATAACGCCTAAAATAGTCTATTGAGATCCTAAAATAACGACTAAAATGGTCTATTGTGATCCTAAAATAACATCTAAAATAGTCTATTGAGAACCTAAAATATCTTCTAAAATAGTTTATTGAGAACCCAAAATAACACCTAAAATATTTTACTAGGAACCCTAAATAACGCCTAATTCATCCTATTAAGATCCTAAAATAACACCTAGTATATTAAGAACTTAAAATATTATATTGAGAACCTAAAATAACGCCTAAAATAGTCTATTGAGAACCTAAAATAACGACTCAAATAAAAGTCAGACCTTGCCATCTCGTCATCTAATGAGAATCTAAAATAACACCTAATATATTAAGAACCTAAAATACTATATTGATAACCTAAAATAACGCCTAATATATTCTTGTTAGAACATAAAATAACGGCTTGAATAATCTATTGAGAACCTAAAATAACGGCTTGAATAATCTATTGAGAACCTAGAATAACGTCTAAAATTTAATTTTAAGAACCTAAAATATTCTATTAGGAACCTGAAATAACGGCTATTAAGAAGCTAAAATGACGCTTAAAATAATCAATCAACCTATAATAACGCTTAAAATATTTTACTAGGAACCTAAAATAGCGCCTTAAAATATTCTATTCAGAACCTAAAATAACGCCCAAAATAGTCTTATACGAATTTAAAGTAAGGCCTAAACTGTTCTCTTAAGAACCTAAAATAACGCCCAAAATAGTCTTTTACAAATCTAAAGTAAGGCCTAAACTGTTCTTTTAAGAACCTAAAATAACGCCTAAAATAGTCTATTAAGAACCTGAAATAACTCCCAAATTATCTTTTAAGAACCTAAAATAACGCCTTAAATAGTCTATTAAGAACCTGAAATAATTCCCAAAATATCTTTTAAGAACCTAAAATAACCTATTAAGAACCTGAAATAACTCCCAAAATACCTTTTAAGAACCTTAAATAACGCCTAATATAGTCTATTAAGAACCTAAAATAACTCCCAAAATAAACTCCGCCACATGCGATTGATCAAGCTATGAATAGCTACGAACGCGCGTCATTGTTCATTTTTCATTTCTCGCTTGAAAAGAATAGCGTATATTGTACGTCGAAAATTGAATCGGCAGTGTAAAGGATCGTACATTCGGACTGGCTTTTACAGGGAATATCACCAACCCAGGGACTGATAGACGAATCCCTCAATTCGATTTTCAGTTTAGAAAAGGGGGGCTTTCATCATCATCATCATCTTGTATCAACCTTCTGTCACACGATCGTACATAGTAACGACGTTTCATTTTGTGTATATATTATGCTTGCATCTTCGCTCTCCCCTCGCACTGATAAGCACCTAAAATAACATCTCTGTTTTTCTCACCGTTAACTGTTAACCGATGCGGTGTCGGTTGAACATGAAATTGCCTGTTATGTCTTTTATGCCCTTTCTGCTTGGAGTTTGTGTATATATAAACGAATGTTCTGTGATAAAGTTACTCAATTGCTTTCATTCTGCC
Organism: Palaemon carinicauda; assembly: GCF_036898095.1. Lineage (NCBI taxonomy): Eukaryota > Metazoa > Arthropoda > Malacostraca > Decapoda > Palaemonidae > Palaemon > Palaemon carinicauda. Next base: position 16,414,786 of record NC_090744.1, on the reverse strand, counting down.
TTTGAGTCACAACCTTCTCTCGGCTCGTCACAATCTCCTCCTACGCCTTTTGACGCAAAGGTCCTCACACGGCTTAACATGCTGTAAATGTTTCCCGTTTAGGAGTTATAATTGAGGCATTTTAACATTAAATATAATATGGATGAATGGGTAACGGATGTGGAAGTATTTGCATATTGGTTTATATACAAACGCAACCAACCATTCAATTTCTCAATTACAGTTATATCTGTTGTTTATAGAATGAGAGCTATTAATGACAAAGGAGCAACCTTATAGAATGAGAGCTAAAAGATGCAAAATTCAAGTTTATAGAATGAGAGCTATTAAAGGAAAAACCTTATAAAATGAAAGCTATTAATAAAAAATGAAGAATCTTATAGAACAAGAGGTAATCGATGAAAAATTCAAGTTCTATTATTCATAGAATGAGATATATTAATGAAAAATTAACTAGAATTAGAGATATTAATGAAAAATTAACAATATTATAGAATGAGAGCTAAAAGATGCAAAATTCCAGTTCTATTGTTTAAAAAATGAGATTTATTAATGAAAAATGAACAATCTTACTGTATGAGAGTTATTAATGAAAAATGAACAATCTTACTGAATGAGAGCTATTACTGAAAAATGTACAATCTTATTGAATGAGCTAATCGATGCAAATTTCAAGTTCTGTTATTTATAGAATGAGATCTATTAATGAAAAATGAAAACTCCAATAGAAAGAAAGCTAATAGATGTAAAATTCAAGTTCTGTTATTTATAGAATGAGAGCTATTAAAGGAAAAACCTTATAGAAGGAGAGCTATTAGTGAAAAAGGAACAACCTTATAGATTGAGAACTAATAGAAGCAGAATTCAAGTTCTCTTATTTATAGAAGAAGAACTATTAAGGAAAAACGAACAGCTATTAGATGCAAATTAAATAAAAAAAAAATAAATTGCTTAAGTAGTAATGTAGTTAGTAACTGTTGTATAAAATTAATGGACGTTGGTTGAACCGCAATCCTTAATAAAACTTTTCATTTAGAAATTAAGGTCTTCCTCATATCTCATACCTCTCGGTATTAAAAACTAATATAGTATAGACTTTTTTTTACCTTGACTTTATGGTTTCGAAGAGAGAGAGAGAGAGAGAGAGAGAGAGAGAGAGAGAGAGAGAGAGAGAGAGAGAGAGGGAGAGAGAGAGAGAGAGAGCAGTAATTTTACATGTCCCCAATGGTTACTTTAGTTTGAAGTTGATTAAATGAAGCCTCGGTTTCTTTTAGAAAGTTGCGTCGCTTTGATCAATCTTAAGTCGTATCCCGTAATTGCAATGTGTATGTAGACCAATAACATTATTGAACTCAAGCCTGAGTAATTTCTTTGAAATTACATTTCAAATTTTATATTTGCGTTGATTTTATTGCTTTGATATTGCTGTGGCCTATTGGTAACGTCTCTACGTGGTAATCGCCATTTCAATGTGTATGTAGACCAATAACGTTATTGAACTCAAGCCTGAGTAATTTCTTTGAAATTACATTTCAAATTTGATATTTGTGTTGATTTTATTGCTTTAATATTGCGGTGGCCTATTGGTAACGTCTCTTACGTGGTAATCGCCCGACTGGAGTTCGAGTTCCGCTTAAACTCATTAGCCCCTTTAGTGTCTACACCCTTACCATCCTTTTGAGCTAAGGAAGTCGGGTGGTGTTTGGGTAGACCCATTGGTCTGTCTGCTCAGTCATCACCAGTCACTGCCTGGCCCTCCCTGATCATAGCTTGATAGGGCAATGTCTTTGTTCCTAGCCTCTGCCATTCGTGGGTGGGTTTTAAAGCTTTCATAATAAACTTTTTTGTTTCACCACCTCTTGTGAGCTTACAGGGTTTTATTTAAAAGGAAATTAAATTAATAGTTTTATGGCAAAGTTGGTGTTAAGAGGCTTGAAAATGTAAATATTCAGGCAGGTTAAAATAACTCATTTGAAACTGTTTTGTTTAAGTTAGTGTGAATATTAAGATGGCTGTGTATGTGACTTATGTTAAGAACAATTTATTAAGAATATGATCTATTATGGTATGACTAAATTTTGAATATAAATGCTTGCAAAAAATTGATGCGATTACGATTGAGATGTTTTTGAAAATTAAAAATAAATGTATGGCTGAGATGCGTTAACTATATGGAATTTGATTATAGTTTATTAATCAATAAATGATCGGAATTCTTGTTCTTTCATAGGAAGACCAAACTTAAAAATGAAATTAAAAACATTGAAGAGAATTTTATTTGTGCAACTGAGACGGGTAACAATAACTCAGATCTGAGGGGAAAAAAAAACACTTAAGCCCTGCCCACACGATCGAGCATGACCGACGGGCAAACAGTGATACCAGACCACAATAGTTAGTGAAAATGAGGGTTGATGATGTCAGAAGAGGGATAACTAAAGGCAGGGATCTGGCAACACTGTATGATGCCAGATCCCTGTCTGTGGTTTTCCCGCTTCTGACGTCATTAACCCTCATTCTTACTAACTATTGTGGTCTGGTATCACTGTTTGCCCGTCGGGCATGCTCGATCGTGTGGACATGGCTTAAGGTATCGACAAAGAAAAAAAAGTGTGAATCATTTGGAAATCATAAGATTTTTAGCTTGAGGTTTCAAGTGAACCTAATATTATGCTTGATACATAGAGCTAAGAGAAGTAAAATTTACAGTATTTGTGTTTATTGTGGGTATAAAATTCTGTAGGTGAGTGAAATGAATTGATGGGAGGCAGGTAAGTCTGCACATTCATTGCTTCTGATGTTGACGCTCTTATCTTTGATATGGTTTTAGACTGTGCTAATGTAGGTAGGATGTTTAGGGAAGAAGCAGAAGTAAGGTAAAGCATACTAATGCAATTGAAAATTTTTAAGGAAAATTTATGGTCCTGCATGTAAAATACATGAAACCAGGGATGGCAATTGTTCTTGGACTGGACAGGTCAAGGAAATTATCATCATCATCTCCTACGCATATTGACGCAAAGAGCCTCGGTTAGATTTCGCCAGTCGTCTCTATCTTGAGCTTTTAATTCAATACTTCTCCATTCATCACCTTCTACTTCACGCTTCATAGTCCTCAGCCATGTAGGTCTGGGTCTTCCAACTCTTCTAGTGCCTTGTGGAGCCCAGCTCAGCGTTTGTTCAACTAATTTCTTGAGGAGTGGAGTGCGAAGAGCAAGCCCAAACCATCTCCATATACCCCTCATCCTGCTCTCATCCACATGTGACACTTACGTAATCTCTTATAGGGAAATATCAGGGATTGAAAATCTTTTTACAGAGAAACATGGTTACATTGATACAAGGTTCGTAAATGTTAGTGATGGTATCAAGTAGGGACTGGTTGCAAAGCCTCTTAGGAAGCCAAGCTTAAGAAGGAGATAGACATCGTAAGGGTTCCTTCATTTTGAGATGTTCAGTCAACTGAAGGATTTATGAGCTCTCTCTCTCTCTCTCTCTCTCTCTCTCTCTCTCTCTCTCTCTCTCTTGTGGGGTATCTTTACTGTAGTAGTAAGCCACAAGTTCACAGACGGAACAAGGTCGCCTTTAGGATTGACCCTCCTTCCTAAAAGGGCAAACTCTGAAGAAGGGCGTCAATGGGATACCCTACAGTTTATTATTATTATTATTATTATTATTATTATTATTATTATTATTGTTGTTGTTGTTGTTGTTGTTGTTGTTATTATTATCTGAAGTACAACCCTAGTTGGAAAAGAAAAATTCTAAAAGCTCAAGGGCTCCAACAAGGAAAATATCCCAGTGAAGAAAGGAAATAAGGAATCGGAGAGAATGGTGTGATTGCGTGTACCCTCAAGCAAAAAGCAAGATGGTATAAGCCTATGGTCTCCAACGGAATAAACAGCTCAGTGAGGAAAGGAAATAAGAAAAAAGAATAGTGTGCCTGAGTCTACCCTCAAGCAAGAGACCTCTACCCTAAGACAGTGGAAGACCATGTTACAGAGGCTATGACATTACCCAAGATTAGAGATCAATGGTTTGATTTTGGAGTGTCCTCCAAGAAGGGCTGGAAATAAGAAAAAAGAACAGTGTTCTTGAGTCTACCCTGAAGCAAGAGACCTCTACCATAAGACAGTGGAAGCCCATGTTACAGAGCCTATGACATTACCCAAGATTAGAGTTCAATGGTTTGATTTTGGAGTGTCCTCCAAGAAGAGCTGGTTACCACCATTATGAACTATAGGTTATAAATGAGGTCTGATTTGATTGAAGCTGAAGGTGAGAAGCATAGAGACATTAAATGATTGTCATCATCAACTACAAAAGAATGAGAATTTCATTAACTAGAAAGGAATGTCAGCTCGAAGTTTAAAGCCATTTGTCATGCTGGGCTTTAGAAGACTGGAGGAAGTAGCAAAGGCAAAAAGACTGGGTGGAATTGGATGGATGGAAGGAGAAGAATTAGTGTATTTAAAGATGGGTTGATGAGTGATTTTGCTAAAGTAGTGTATTATTAGTGTAAGGGAGCTACGCATGCAGACACATTGGCTATATATATATATATATATATATATATATATATATATATACACACACACACATATATATATATATATATATTATTTATTTATTAGTCACAAAACTGCACGTGACACATATTAAAGGGTAAAATCCACAGGAAACAGGAAAAGAAAAGACCAGGTACCAAGCGCTTTCATGTATTACGTACACTTCTTCAGGGATTTTACCCTTTATATATACAGTATATATATATATATATATATATATATTTATTTATTTATTTATATATATACACACAAATATATGTATATATATATACATATATACACACACACACTCACATATATATATATATATATATATATATATATATATATATATATATATATATATATATATATATATATATATATATTATACCGTATATGTATATGTATTGATTGGCTAAGTCTGTATACGCATTAAAATCGATCAGAGAAAATACATGGAATAATTTGTCTACAGAACAAGCAGTTAGGAAACATACGCCAAAACCGCGTAAATCATTTTGCCCCCTCCTGTTTGTTTACGTAAGTACTGTCATCACCACCATCATCACCAGCGTGGTCATCATTGATCATTGTTATCTGCGCAACCGTTGTTGTTAGTAATGAATATCTTCATCATCATCATTAGCGTGGCACTCCTCTCCATCATTCATATTAGTTGATAACAGAGGCACCAATCCATCACTATTACATTCCTCCCGTCATCGCGGCACCATTTGTTTACTGCTGCCCCCCCCCCCCTTGTCCTATCTATTAAGGCTCCTCCTCCCTCCTCCCCCCCCCCCAATACCCTATTTCACATTCCAGTGAGCTTCTACCCACCCTCCCCCTATCTTCCAGAGCTTTTCCAGCCCTTTCCGCCCTTTTTTTCAATGTATATAGGGCGGAGGAAGAAAAATGGTTTCTTCTATGAATTTCATTTTGCGTAGGCCCTCACTCGGTCCTCGTCCTTGGGTAATATACCTTTCTTTTCATACGCTACATACGCAGTATTTCAACTTCGTAGATGATTGCGTAAGTATTTAACGATGTTATGGTCTGTTTTGAATTTGCAGAATTGTTCAATAGGAGTTAGTCCATTGATTTTGGGTGTATTTTTGACGCCCCCTTTTTGTTGTTTGACTTGCATAAACTCTTGTTTTGCAGAACTGCGAAAACAACAATAAACAATGGAGGTAAAGAGGTTCCATTCAACAATAGGTTTGAATCTGGGCTATGAATTCCGTCAGCTTTTAGTGCAGATGGATACCTGCTTTTCATATGCCACTATAATTATGATTATTATTACTTGCTAAGCTACAACCCTAGTTGGAGAAGCAGGATGCTTTAAGCCCAGGGGTTCCAACAGGGAAAGTAGCACAGTGAGGAAAGGAAACAAGGAAAAATAAAATATTTTAAGAATAGTAACATTAGATTAAATATTTACTATATAAACTGTTAAAAACTTTTTAAAAAGCAAGAGGAAGAGAAATAAGATAGAATAGTGTGCTAGTTAGAAGTGTGGGGTGTTGTAAAACTTTTTTTTTTCTAAAACTTCATTAAAATCATAGATTTTTATAAAAAAGAATTAATCAATAATATAAAATCTACCATTTCACCACTAAAAAGTCATTACTGTATTCCTACCTACTCTGGAATTCCAGAGTTCCTTCGCAATGTTCCTAAAGTGACGCAGAGAAGCTCATCTCTCAGTCAAGGGATGTTCAAAGAATACTTGAAGGTCAGGGGTGATATCCTGGATCTTCTGAATTCACGAAAGGAGATTTAGAAATAACTTCATACCAGTCTTGCCCTAATTGATAACCGTGTTGTTTTGATTGTTCATTACCTTTCTTTTAGTATATTTTAGTTTATATCCTTATTTCCTCTCCTCAATGGGCTATTTTTCCCTGTTGAAGCCCTTTGGGTTATATCATCCTGTTTTTCCAACTAGGGGTGTAGCATAGCTAGTAATGATAATAATATGTCATCCTGCTTTTCCAAGTGGCTAGTAATAATAGTAATGATCTTATTATTATTATTATTATTATTATTATTATTATTATTGTTGTTGTTGTTGTTGTTGTTATTGTTATTATTAGCTAAGCTACAACCATATTTGGAAAAGCAGATTGCTATAAGTTCAATAGCTCCAACAGCGAAAAAATAACCTAGTGAGGAAAGGAAAGGAAGTAAATAAACTACAGAAGTAATGAGCAATTAGAATAAAATATTTAATTAATAATAGATATAGGCATGATACAGCCAATACATGAAGTGAAAAGAGATTACGAAAATTTTGCCCGTCGAAGGAATTACTACAGAACCTTTTATTTTTTTTTCTCTTTTCCATTTCGGCTTTCAGCTTGTTAGTGACTGATAGCTTAATTCCCTTTTGAGAATCCAGTCCATCGATATCTGTGAAGGGGAGGACCGTGGAGGATCTGGTTCTTTGTTTTCCTGAAATGCATTATTCGCCAAGATTATTTTGGCAGGATTTTAAAAATTTTCTTATTGCAGGAGGGACTTCTCTGCTTTCAGACAGTTTTCCGGAGTAAAGATTTTTATTTTGAACAGGCTAACATAAATCT
>NC_090744.1:16397648-16402648 GCF_036898095.1 Palaemon carinicauda | reverse complement strand
CTGACTACAGACTGTGTACTTCTGGTATTCAAGTTCACACAGATGGAGTTACATGCTCTCTCTCTCTCTCTCTCTCTCTCTCTCTCTCTCTCTCTCTCTGAGAATAGGTTACTAACATTTCAATTCTTGTAACATCTTAAATATAGTGTAAATTAACTCTCTCTCTCTCTCTCTCTCTCTCTCTCTCTCTCTCTCAAAAGGCTACTAACACATTTCAATTCTTGTAACATCTTAAATATAGTGTAAATTAATCTCTCTCTCTCTCTCTCTCTCTCTCTCTCTCTCTCTCTCAAAAGGCTACTAACACATTTCAATTCTTGTAACATCTTGAATATAGTGTAAATTAAATCTATCTCTCTCTCTCTCTCTCTCTCTCTCTCTCTCTGAAAAGGTTACTAAGAAATTTCATTTCTTGTAACATGTAAAATATAGTATAAAATAACTCCTCTCTCTCTCTCTCTCTCTCTCTCTCTCTCTCTCTCTCTGAAAAGGTTACTAAGAAATTTCATTTCTTGTAACATGTAAAATATAGTATAAAATAACTCCTCTCTCTCTCTCTCTCTCTCTCTCTCTCTCTCTCTCTCTCTCTGAAAAGGTTACTAACACATTTCAATTCTTGTAACATCTGAAATATACTGTAAAGTAACTCTCTCTCTCTCTCTCTCTCTCTCTCTCTCTCTCTCTCTCTCTCTCTTGCATGGACACGCACACAAACCTTACCGTCAATAGCCTTTGTTGCAAAGCGTATTGTTCCGAAGCACATGAAAGCGATCAAGTTTATTTTTGAAGGTAGAATTTCCGGGTACTTTACACGGCTTTTTCCTCCCTTTGCTGGATTTTCAATCTCGCTTTTTATTGCTTCTACGTGGGTCTGTGTTTCAGTATATTTAAAAATTGTCTTTTTTAAATGAAATAATAAATGTTTTGACTTATGTTGAATATGTGATCAATAGAATTTTGATAATTTTTTCTTCACTAGATTTAACAATAAATGTTTCAACTTTTGTTGAATATGTGATCTGTAGCTAATTTTCTTTTATTCACTATATTTAACAACTTATGTTTAAATTGAAACTTAATTTTGCACTTTCTGTTTAAGAAAAGTGGTAATTAGTAAGTGCTCGAAAAATAAGTGCCTCTAAAATTTTATTTTTTGGCTCATTTTTTTTTCTTCCACATTTAACAACTTGAATAAGTTTTAATTAAAATCTGCCATTTCTGTTATTATTATTATTATTATTATTATTATTATTATTATTATTATTATTATTATTATTATTAAATGTTAATCTACAACCCTAGTTGGAAAAGCAGGATGCTATAAGCCCAGGGGCCCCAACAGGGAAAACAGCTCTGTGAGGAAAGAACAGAGACAACATTAAAATAAATATTTCCTATATATATAAACTATAAAAACTTTAACAAAAAAGAGGAAGAGAAATTAGATAGAATAATGTGCTTGAGTTTACCCTCAAGGAAGAAAAATCTAACCCAAGACAGTGGAAGACCATGGTACAGAGGCTATGGCACTACCCAAGACTAGAAAACAATGGTTTGATTTTTGAGTGCTAGAGGGTAGGGGCGCCGTGAAAAGTTGGATAGATGGGGTCAAAGATGTATAAAAAAAAGGTAGGAACCAAAAGTGTGTGCGCAAGATAGGGGTGAATGCACTGCTAATGGGCTAAGATGGTGGGCAGTTTTCCAGCATAGTATTTCAGCAAGTGAAAATAAATTTAGTTGTTATTGTTTTGTTGATGTTTATTTATTTATTCATTTGTTTATTTATTTTGCACTATATGTCGGGGGAAAATGGCATACTGTTGAATATATTATATAATGTGTGTTTATATATATATGTATATATATATATATATATATATATTTATATTTATATGTGTGTGTATTATATATATATATATATATACACACATATATATATATATATATATATGTGTGTGTGTGTGTGTGTGAGTTTGTGTGTGATTTGCGATTATTTTTATGACCCTCTGTCTGTAATTATGTGGCTCTAATCATATATTAATATTGATATAGTATTTAAATTAGATTTTATAATAATGAAATAGGTTTTTGTTTTATTGTATATGATATATGATAAATTAAAACCTTTCACTTTTGTGATGTAGTGGTCGTGTCATCCAAATGAAGGGATATACTATGAAAGTAGTCACGCTTGTCATAAGAAATAAATGGTAAAAATATGGGTCCTTTGGCTTCAAATATAGTATAAACAATGGTTTTTTTTATATATTCATTAATGCAAGTGGTCTGTTCTTCGGTGGTTACTCATTGGATTCTTTTGAATTCTTCTTCTTCTTCTTCTTCTTCTTCTTCTTCTTCTTCTTCTTCTTCTTCTTCTTCTTCTTCTTCTTTTTCCGTAGAAGTCGTAAACTAAATTTATGAAGTAAAGTCTTCAATTTGATTTCATCTGAGATGTTTTAATATTGTAGCAGATATGCGAAGAAAACTAACAAATATTTTTTTTTTCTTAGTTTTAAATGATAGTTCATATTAAATTGGGCTTTGTTGACAGTTATATGAGAGGAAAGCATTATAAGTAAATTATAAAATCACGTGTACTTTGGTGATGAAACCTTGCAAACTATCATGACATGACGCTGTATTTAGCATTGGAAAAATAATGTTACAAGTTTCCGACGAGTATTAAATAGAAAAAAAAAGGAGAATGACAAGACATATGAATAATTCCAATAAACCTATTAAATAGAAAAAAAGGAGAATGAAAAGACATACGAATAATTCCAATAAACCTATTAAATAGAAAAAAAAAGGAGGATGAAAAGACCTATGAATAATTCCAATAAACCTATTGAATAGAAAAAAAGGAGAATGAAAAGACATACGAATAATTCCAATAAACCTATTAAATAGAAAAAAAAGGAGGATGAAAAGACCTATGAATAATTCCAATAAACCTATTGAATAGAAAAAAAGGAGAATGAAAAGACATACGAATAATCCCAATAAACCTATTAAATAGAAAAAAAAGGAGAATGAAAAGACATATGAATAATGAAAAGACATACGAATAATTCCAATAAACCTATTAAATAGAAAAAAAAAGGAGAATGAAAAGACCTATGAATAATACCAATAAACCAATACGTCCTCCTTCTGCGTATCAAGAAAGACATTTCCAAGATAATAACCAATAGTTGAGTTTCGGAGTCTGGAAAAAAAGAGCCTGTCAACCTGTCAACTGGGAAGTCATACAAGACGAATTAATAAAAATGACAGAGGAGCTGAACGCTGCAGCAATAGCAACAGCACCGCCTGCAGCAGCAGGAGGAGGCAGTAAAAGCCATAAAAATGAATTGCTACACAGCAGAAACCATTGCAGATAAAGACCGATATAAATCAGTGGAGATCTTTTGACTTTCGGGGAACGACTGACTAACCTGACGGTTCCGATCGAACAAAGACACTAAAACGGATATAAAAATGATCATGCGATGTCTTGCTTTGGTAGTTATATATATATATTTTTTTTATTGGGGTGATTTGAAATGGCCTGATGCAGTGGGTATGCGTATATGTAAGTTTATATTGATGTATGCATATATATGTAAATTTATGTATACAGTATGCATATCTGTATATGTATACATATATAGTATGCATATTTATATATACTGTATATATATATATATATATATATATATATATATATATTTTGTATATACGTACATGTGCCTATATGAATTAAATATATGCTTATATATGTGTGTACAGTATATATGTAGATATATCCATATATATGTATATATGAAGACAAATACATATATGTTGTACACTACACATATAATATGTAAAAATAAAATTGTGCCATATATATATAGTACACTTGTTTCCACATTAAGAAATAAAAGTAATGTATTCGACGAAGCCATATATGTATATTTTTTTTTATTCCCCCCCCCCCCTCTCAACAAAGAAAGATGGACTTTGGTATGTAAATTTCGTTGTCAGGTAAGAGAAAGACATCGCTGTATTTCTCTTATATGTAAATGAGATGTAAACTTTTAGACATATTTTCCTTCGCGTCTTGTATAGCTCGCCGGAGGATTAATTATGGCCATTCCTTTCGCTCTCACTGCTCTTTATTGTGTGAATTGAGTTATTTTTGTGAAATGTTAGATTAATTTTAGTACGGGCATGATAGTTATTTAAGGAGAATTGTTTATATGTATGGTTATTAGATAGGAAATTTCAAGGTGAACTTATAAAGGTACTTAAAGGTTACATATACTTACAAACATATATATAGTGTACATATGTATATATAATTTATGTGCTTATAATTTATATGTACCCTTTATATAGCATGCATATGTTTTTTATGCTTGTATGTATGTAAGTTTATATATTCATATATATATATATATATATATATATGTGTGTGTGTGTGTGTGTGTGTGTGTATGTATGAATGTATATCAAAATCAACTTTGAGTGATAGTACATTCAATTTTCCACACACGTCATTTACCTCCAATAGAAATTTCACTCACTCGAAATTGAAATAATACACTCTCTCTCTCTCTCTCTCCTCTCTCTCTCTCTCTCTCTCTCTCTCTCTCTCTCTCTCTCTCTCTCTCTCTCTCTCTCTCGAAGTTGCTTACAAAGGAATACATAATTTGTGAATGTAAAAGAATACTCGAATAAAATTGGTTGTCGATTTTTAGCTCCTTCGGCTTTATGTAATACGTATTGATATATCGGGTTTCTCAGAGTTATATTTTCAACATTTTCTAATTTTCTACTTAAAAATGTCTTGAAAAACTTCGGAATCATCTCTCCTTTCACAGTATTGATAGCTTCACGGATTTTAATACATTGTAGAATAAATGGAAAAATATCTCTCTCTCTCTCTCTCTCTCTCTCTCTCTCTCTCTCTCTCTCTCTCTCTCTCTCTCTCTCTCGTTGGGTTCGTTCCCAGAAATTGAAAATGCCTCTGTTCA
>NC_090744.1:16375148-16382648 GCF_036898095.1 Palaemon carinicauda | reverse complement strand
GTCATGAAGCGATTCGAAAGAAGAGTCGACACCAAATAATGAATGGAAAAACGGCATTATTCCTGTGAGAGAGAGAGAGAGAGAGAGAGAGAGAGAGAGAGAGAGAGAGAGAGAGAGAGAGAGAGAGAGAGAGAGAGAGAGAGAGAGAGAGAGAGAGAGAGTCATGAAGCGATTCGAAAGAAGAGTCGACACCAAATAATGAATGGAAAAACGGCATTATTCCTGTGAGAGAGAGAGAGAGAGAGAGAGAGAGAGAGAGAGAGAGAGAGAGAGAGAGAGAGAGAGAGAGAGAGAGAGTCATGAAGTGATTCGAAAGATGAGTCGACACCAAATAATGAATAGAGAAACTGCATTATTCCTGTGTGTGTGTGTGAGAGAGAGAGAGAGAGAGAGAGAGAGAGAGAGAGAGAGAGAGAGAGAGAGAGAGAGAGAGAGGGTTTGATTAGATGATAGACTTAGATAAGGTTTATTCATATGTTTATCCGTATATATAATTGAAATGTAAATGACTACATATACGCGATACACTCATATTAATTATCTATACAGAGAGGTAAGATGATTCATACAGAAATAAAACACTAGGGATTAAATGACAGATAATATTCATATCTTAGACACCATAGAGTTACAATAGCACAGATGTTATATGTTTAGCTATCTGCAAAGAGAAAAATTTTCTTATATGGAGTTAATTATCGTATAGTTAATACTACAAGATAGGACGTTTAATCATGTTAAGAAGGTTATTTCAATAAATATAAAAAAAAAAAACAATGGCGATTTAAACTTAAAGGTTGTAATAAGGCAGTTTGTATCATACACCCTTAAGAAATATTTGCATATTCGTGAACACAATCATATTATTTGAATAAAAACGTGGTTACTCTTAATAATATATGTAAAATTAAACAGAGGGTGAGAAGGGATAACAGATTACTATCTAATTTCACAATCGCTTATTAAATCGCCTGTACCCAAAATTAGATTGATTATTATGAAATCCCAAATTACATGATATCTTCTTCTTTGTCTGCATCTTTTTCCACTTTTATGTGGGGTCGATGTTTCTAGCCAGTGTTCTGCCTTTATTAAAAACATTTCAAAGAATATTAGTATTCTTAATGCTTTATCACAGCTAAATGACCATCTGTCCACAGATCTCAACGTTTTATATGTATATATATATATATATATATATATATATATATATATATATATATATAAGAATATATATATATATATATATATATATATATATATATATATATATATATAAGAATATATATATATATATATATATATGTATATATATATAAGAATATATATATATATATATATATATATATATATATATATATATATATATAAGAATATATATATATATATATATATATATAAGAATATATATATATATATATAATTTATATATATTAAGTTTTTCTGCAAATTTTCTATATATGTATAATATAACAAAAACATTTTCCCGGCAGTTTTGTTGACATGTACTAATGAAGGAGGTTTACTTGACCTGGTTTATTATTATTATTATTATTATTATTATTATTATTATTATTATTATTATTATTATTATTAGCTAAGCTACAACCCAAGTTGGAAATGCAGAATGCTATATAAGCCCAAGTGCTCTAACACTGAAAATAGCCCAGTGAGGAAGGAATTAATAAACTACAACAGAAGTAATGAACAATCAAAATAAAATATTTTAAGAACAGTTACAGCATTAAAGCAGATATTTCATATATAAACTATAAAAAGAGACCTATACCAGCCTGTTTGACGTGAAAACATTTGCTCCAACTTTGAACTTTTAAAGTTCTACCTATTCGACTACCCGATTAGAAACCATTCCTCAACATGGTCACAGCTGGAAAAAAACTTCTAGAATACTGTGTACTATTGAGCCTCATGATGGAGAGGGCCTGACTAATAGAATTAACTATATATTCTATTATTGTCTTTCCATTAATTTGTTTGAAGTACCGATTGATATATAGTAGCTTGTCTATTCTTTGTGAATAAAATTCCAGCAATGCTCAATTAAAATTTAATGGATGTAATTAGAGTGTACTTGAATATGAAGTGAGAAAACCCACTGGATCTTTAGCGTCGTTGTTACGCCGTTTTAATCACAATTCTCTGCAATTTTGATGCTAAACTATGGGCCTGAAATGTCTCAGTGGCTGCCTTTTTTTTTTTTTTTTTTTTTTTTTTTTTTTTTTTTTTTTTTTTGGGGGGGGGGTATATATCAGATCATTTGTGGTGTGCATTTCGATGGCAGTTAAAGCAAAGGGACAAACATTAATTTTAAGCATATTGGCCCTATTTTCCCTGCAGGCAGCGTTTACTGCGTGATTTCAATTGAATGATAATTTTGCCTCCTAGAAACTGTTACGTGAAGAACGCTATTGTGTGTTGCATCATTGGTGCCTTAATCACAGTTTAACCTAGTGGTCATATAACTCATCATCTCTTTCTTGTTAATTTCACTCCTTGGCTATTTTTATTATCACTAGCAAATCTACAACCATAGTTGGGAAAACAGAATGTTTTAAGCCCAATGGCACCAACAAGGAAAATAGCCCAGTGAGGAGAGGAAATAAGGAAACTCAGAATAATGTGCTTGAGTGTATCCTCAAGCAAGAGAACTCCAGGAAAATGGAAGACCGCTGTAGGCCTACAGAGGCTATGGCACATCCCAAGACTAGAGAACAATTGTTTCATTTTAGAGTGTCCATCTATTAGAGCAGGGGGGGGGGGGGTGGGCATGAAGCGTTGAATTTCGCAGGAAATGACATCCATGTCGTTACCTGGAGGTTATAGGACAATGGACAGTGGAAAA
The DNA here is from genome assembly GCF_036898095.1 of Palaemon carinicauda. Classification (NCBI taxonomy): domain Eukaryota; kingdom Metazoa; phylum Arthropoda; class Malacostraca; order Decapoda; family Palaemonidae; genus Palaemon; species Palaemon carinicauda. Next base: position 16,379,785 of record NC_090744.1, on the reverse strand, counting down.
GTCTAACTCGAGAGTACCCTGACACTTGCACGACTTTTTGCCACGAATTTGTGGTGGCAGATCGTGACATTTTGTGGCACGAACTGGAAGATAAAAAAAAAAAGAAATACCTCAGAATCACAGCTGACCTGTCCACACTGACACGAATGGCACGACGGGTTCACGCTTAGTTTGCGCATAGTGCACTTCCTGCATCGTCCCAACGCGTTCACGAAAAGTTCGTGCCACGATGTCACGACGGGTTTACGAACACTTCACGCCAGTTCACGACGAGTTCACGCCAGTTCACGACGAATTCACGCCAGCTCACGACTCGAGTCGTGATAATGCGTGCCACAAATTCGTGCCAGTGTCAGTCTGGCTTTAACACCATACTCATGGAAATTGCTGGTTTGACGTGTGTTGCCGGAACGATTTTAAATCTCATTATAAGCTGTTCCTTGAGGCCATTTCTGGAACATCACGAGAGAGAGAGAGAGAGAGAGAGAGAGGCGTCCCCATGTTGGGAGATAGAAACAGATTAGTAGCGGGATTAGGTTTGTTAATAGAGCGGAAGGCTTTTGATTGAACTCTCAAGGAGGCATTGGAAGTTGGCTTCCCGTTTATGGAAATGATGTTGCCGAGTGGTAGAAAATCTCTTGAAGAATACATCATGAGTTTGAGAATAAACAACGAGAAATGTCTATCGTATAGTGTTAGTTTCTGCAGATTTATGTGGTATTTTCACAATCATAATATAAATATGTTTTGTGTGTGCGTGTGTGTGTTTTTGTTTTTGTGTGTTATTAAGGAAGGTTTGAAAATTACCATTACATTTTAGTATCAAGCCTTGTTGTTGTTGTTTCAGATTGTCTGGCCCTTACGGCCTGGCACGGGCTCTTTCACACTTGCACCCGTAGGTGTGTTTTGAGTTTGTAGGTGGTTTGGGATATGGGATAATCTGCAACTTTTATTTGTAGGTGGTTTAGGATGTGGGTTAAAGATAAATTGGCAAAAATTATTTATTTATTTATTCATTGTCAGAATTAAGCCATGGAGTGGCTTTCTCAAGGATTTCAAAGATATAAAATAAGCGTGAAATTATCTCATGCAATAGAATTTAACATTATTAACGTACAGGTACAGCGATTTTCATTATGAAATTATCTCATTCAATAAAGTAAACGTATATAACATGTATTTTTTGTGATTTTCATTGCTTATCTCATCCTCTTTTGGATAGATGCCCTAGTTAACACCCAAGCAGGCACTGACACGCATGCGCACACATCTGTCTCTCATTTGTTCTATCCGCGCAGACTCGCCCTACATTTTCGTTCCCTTCGCCATTAAAATCCCCCATGTTCTATAATCCCCATCAAGTCTCAAATCACGTCTTCTGACTATCCCGTCGGTGGGGCTGAAGGCAGTGGGCGTGCGTCTTGTCCTCCGCTAATCCGTGCAAATTGGTGTCCCTGGAGAAGGGCCCTCCTCTTCCGCTTCTTCCCCTCGACTCCTCCAAGGGAGAGGGAGGGGAGGGAGGGAAGTAACTCCAGTGAGAAGGAAGAAGTCACAGAGAGAGAGAGAGAGAGAGACTCTTCTCTGAAAGGAGTAGAAACGAGAGAGAGAGGAGAAGACCTGATGCAAGTCCAGGATTTGGGACAGCCGGCCGGGCCCATCACGTCAGGTCTGGAAGATTTAACAAGGAGATCAGAGGGTTCCTCCTCTTCCTCTTTTCTTTTTTTTTTTCTCTTCTTTCTCTTCTACTTCTTGGCCTTTGTTGCCGATGATGATGGTGCCGTTGTTGTTATTGTTGTTGTTGTTGTTGTTGTTGTTATTGTCGGGGTTGTTACCCACTCTTTCCTTTTCAGAACTAATGTTTCTTTGGAGGATTTTAATAGTGGAGGAAATGTATTTTATCAAAGGGCTCTCTCTCTCTCTCTCTCTCTCTCTCTCTCTCTCTCTCTCTCTCTCTCTCTCTCTCTCTCTCTCGTATTCTTTGTTCATTCAGACTTCAAATGTGTAAACTGTTAGATAAATACGATTTACTAAGAATAGTTGTATTTTTTTTTTTTTCCGTTCGTAGCATACCCTTCTTGTTTATTTAAATATGTTTTGTCCGTATTCAATCATTGACGTTTCTATTGATTCCTGTACAAAGACTGAAATAGATGTTTAAAAGACTCTTAATAAAAGTCCAGGGACTCGTTTCTATGATGATTATTATGAGATGAAAGAGTAGTTTAAAAAATATTAAATCACATTTTTCTTTAACATTATTCATCATAACAAAACTCTTATTAGAGGGTTTCAGTTCCTTGTTTCGTCTTATATTCATATTCTTAATCTGAATTTATTTTTTCTGTATGCTAACTTGATTGATGTATTTGTGGTCTTGCTTTTATTACCCTCTTTATTTCCTTCTCATTTTGTCCCTATTCTCCTGTACAATCCCTTTTGATTAAAGTTTATTTTTTCATATTTCACTCTTCACATCTTTATATTCATTTTATATAGATTTTTTGTTTTTTTCCTTCCTTTGTTCGTTTGGCGCGTTCATTTTTTGTATGTTATTATTTTTACTCTCTCTCTCTCTCTCTCTCTCTCTCTCTCTCTCTCTCTCTCTCTCTCTCTCTCTCTCTCTCTCTCTCTCTCTCTCTCAATATTGCCGAGCTTCTAAGGGATTAGTATACAAAGGATTTATGTGAAGGCGGAGGTGGTGTGTTCTTGAATATTCGCGCAGTATTTAAGACCCAAAAGTTGTACTTGTGTTATGAATGAAATCTCTTGGAAAGCCGTCCCACATTGCAGTAGATAAGAACCAGGCCTAGAAATCGTATTAGGCGAATGACCTTAAATGGAAAAGCCTGCAACAATGCAGAGTTCAGAAAAGCGCCACTTTAATGCGAAGGGTTTTTATTTGGGGGTGGGGGGTGGGAGGGTTGGCAGGATTAGGGCCACTGAAAATGGGACCCCCCTTAGACATCCCCATACCCCCCCCCCCCTTTCCGTAATAAATGAGTGAACATCACTTAATCAAAGGAATCCTTTTGTAAAGTTGGACTCAGGAATTCTTGGTACACCCTTATTATTATTATTGTTGTTGTTGTTGTTGTTATTATTATTATTATTATTATTATTATTATTATTGTTGTTGTTGTTGTTGTTGTTATTAATATTATTATTATTATTACTACTAGCTAGGCTACAACCTTAGTTGAAAAAGCAGGATGCTATAATCCCAGGGGCTCCAACGGAGAAAATAGCTCAGTGAGGAAAGGAAATAAGAGTAGTAATTAACAATTAAAATAAAATATTTTAAGAACAGTAACAACACTAAGATAGATAGTTCATATATAAATTATAAAAACTATAACAAAATAAGAGGAAGAGAAATAAGATAGAATAGAGTGTCCGAGTGTACCCTCAAGCAAGAGAACTTTAACCCAAGACAGTGGAAGACCATGGTACAGAGGCTATGGCACTACCGAAGACTAGAGAACAATGGGTTGATTTTGGAGTGTTCTTCTCTTAGAAGAGCTGCTTACCATAGCTAAAGAGTCTCTTCTACTCTTACCAAGAGGAAAGTAGCCACTGAACAATTACAGTGCAGTAGTTAACCCCTTGAGAGAAGAATTGTTTGGTAATCTCAGTGTTGTCAGGTTTATGAGGACAGAGGAGAATAGTCGCTACTATTCAGTGTATGTGTAGGTAAAGGGAAAATGAACCGTAACCAGAGAGAAGGATCCAATGTAGTATTGTCTAGCCAGTCGAATGACCCAATAATTCTAACAGTAGTATCTCAATGGGTGGCTGGTGCCCTGGCCAACGGACTTCCTTACTGCACAGCTAACTCCTGTGTCAAACCCCGATCATCACCTCTACCATCTTTTATTACATACGCTAGCTGTTCGGTTACCCGCCGCGAAGTAATGGTGTGAGAGGGTGTACTTCTTCAGAGCGAGGTATGTCAGGGACTGCTGTGTCCAACTATGCCTTGCAGATGAAGGAATTAATTCCGGTTATTCTTTAAAGAGAATTACAGATTGTTAATTAGAATTTCTAGGATGGCTTCTTTTAACTACTATGAGATTCAGGGCCTCTGTAACACGGTTTTTTGGACTTTGCTCCTTATCAAAGCATCGGATGTAGCTGAAAGTTGACATATGTATATTTTACAACCACACACAAATTTTGTCAGCATTATCAATAACCTAAACCCGATAGTTTTAATTTTTATAGAGTAAAAATGATCTAGCCGACGCCATGACCAGTGATAACGAGCCAAGAGTCGAAAACATTCATTACGTAAGCAATGTAAACACCTTTTGACAACATTTTGCCCCGCCCATCCACCAGACACCCATTCACCTTGTTCCATCGACTCTGGAACCCTTAACAGTCAAGAATGGCTAACAGGATTTGGAATTGCCCCCGTGGTTGCAAAACTGCATTTGTCTTACGACTTGCAACTTTATACAGTCAAGAGAAAGCCCGTGGCCATATTTACTATAGCCTGAATAGGTAATTATTCAGCTTCTAGTTTAAATCCAATGTTTATGGTCTGATATGTATGTAGCGTAACATGGTTATAATACTTGTAATGTCATTCAGGCTTTTGAACATTTCCGTTAACTATTCACTATGCTACAAAGAGA
>NC_090744.1:16355148-16370148 GCF_036898095.1 Palaemon carinicauda | reverse complement strand
AGAAAGTTAAATAAATATCTTATTGATAAAATGGATGAGAAATAACGTTAGGAATATAGGAAGAAGCGTTGAAGACAACCATGTAAATTTAGGCCTTAAGTCTCGGGCCTTGGGGCGGGGAGGCCAAATATTGTAGTAGATAGAAAGTTGAATAGATTAATATTTAATTGATAATGAAATGGATAAGAAATAACGTTAGGAGTATTGGAAGAGCCGTTGAAGACAACCATATGAATTTAGGCCACATTTCTCGGCCCTGGGACCGGGAATGCCAAATATTGTAGTAGATAGAAAGTTAAATAGATTAATATTTTATTGATAATGAAATGGATGAGAAATAACGATAGGAAGATAGGAAGAGGCTTTGAAGACAACCATGTGAATTTAGGCCTTAAGTTTCGGGCCTGGGGCCGGGAAGGCCAAATAGGGTAGGAAAAAGAAAGTTAAATAAATATCTTATTGATAAAATGGATGAGAAATAACGTTAGGAATAAAGGAAGAAGCGTTGAAGGCAACCATGTTAATTTAGGCCTTAAGTCTTGAGCCTGGGACTGGGGATGCCAAATAGGTTCGTAGATAGAAAGTTAAATAAATTGATATCTTATTGATGATAAAATGGATAAGAAGTAACGTTGGGAATATAAGAAGAGGCTTTGAAGACAACCATGTCATGCCATTTTGAAGGAGGGAGGCGAGGCAGGGACTGATCGATAGGACGTGGCAATATCCTTCGAAAGGTCAATCTGTTCGGTAACTGGGTTGAACTTTGCTTATTATGAAAATTCTCTCTCTCTCTCTCTCTCTCCTCTCTCTCTCTCTCTCTCTCTCTCTCTCTCTCTCTCTCTCTCTCTCTCTCTTATATGTAGGTCTTATGATCAATAAAAAAGAATTATAAACAATCTTAGTAGGTGGTCAAATCAAATTTTTCTCTCTCTCTCTCTCTCTCTCTCTCTCTCTCTCTCTCTCTCTCTCTCTCTCTCTCTCTCTCTCTCTCTCTCTCTCTCTCATATAAGGCTTTTAGTTATTAAGGAAAATTATGAAGTCATAGTAGTCAAATCAAATTCTCTCTCTCTCTCTCTCTCTCTCTCTCTCTCTCTCTCTCTCTCTCTCTCTCTCTCTCTCTCTCATATAAGGCTTGCGATTATTAAAAAAGAATTATGAACAATCATAGTAGATAGTCAAATCAAGTTCTCTCTCTCTCTCTCTCTCTCTCTCTCCTCTCTCTCTCTCTCTCTCTCTCTCAAATAAGGCTTTTAGTTATTAAGGAAAATTATGAAGTCATAGTAGTCAAATCAAGTTCTCTCTCTCTCTCTCTCTCTCTCTCTCTCTCTCTCTCTCTCTCTCTCTCTCTCTCTCTCTCATATAAGGCTTTTAGTTATTAAGGATAATTATGAAGTCATAGTAGTCAAATCAAGTTCTCTCTCTCTCTCTTTCTCTCTCTCTCTCTCTCTCTCTCTCTCTCTCTCTCTCTCTCTCTCTCTCTCTCTCTCTCTCTCATATAAGGCTTTTAGTTATTAAGGATAATTATGAAGTCATAGTAGTCAAATCAAGTTCTCTCTCTCTCTCTCTCTCTCTCTCTCTCTCTCTCTCTCTCTCTCTCTCTCTCTCTCTCTCTCTCTCTCTCTCTCATATTTGACTTTTGATTATTAGAATGAAATTATGAAGAATCATAATTGTCAAGACTGTGATCAAGTAGGAGTAATATGTTATTGTTTGCTAGCAAGGCTACCAAACAGTTTAAAGCTCTGCGAATTAAAGCAAGTCCTTAGAAGGAAAGGATGACTGATAAAATAGATGATGTAGGAAGGGCGTAGCAGAACAACAGGGACTGGAAAGGCGAGGAAGAGCTTCGGGAAGTTGATAAACAGACTGTTAAGGGAAGAGGAGTTGGAATGTTGGATGATAGAATTATTTGGAAAATATCTTCGCAAAAAGAAATTAAATGATATGTTAGATGTGGTTTGAGTCCTAAATGAACGACTATTTTTTTTTCTATTAGGAACTAGTATACCCGACCCGTCAAAATTGACGGCTAAATATTTAGATAAATATGCACACATACAGATTTAAACCTTCTCACCCCCCTGCCCCTTTCCTAACAACAACGTGGCAGCTTGGGAAATTTGCAAAAGATTGTGGTTTCTGAGTTGTCTCTCTGGTTACCCCCTCTCACCAAGGTATGACTAATACGTCTCCCCCATACCAGATGGACTGGTAGAGACCGAATAGTTATGCATTTAGCAATACTGGTCTGCTTGACAGGAAAGATATATATATATATATATATATATATATATATATATATATATATATATATATATATATATACTGTATATATATACATGTCCCAATTCTTTTATGTAGATATGTGTTGTACGTCAAGGTAAATGAACTCTATAATCATGAGAATTCCACAAAAACCTATAACTCAGCATGTTGTTGTAGCAAGATTGCATTTTGATAGCGAGGGGTATTTAGTTGCCTTTGAGCGTACGAATAGACAAGGCTCTCGCCTGAGTGTAGCTGTGTACAGTGTACTTACAAACTTTTGTAATAAAGTGAAGAATACCCATGTTCCGATGTCTCATTATCCGTCAATATGGGAGATATATATATGTATATGTATATATATGCATATATGTATATGTATGTATGTATATATATATATATATATATATATATATATATATATATATATATATATAATATAATATAGCCAGACACTTGTTCTTTATTATATAAGAGAGATTATATGATGTTAAGAAAAAGTAGCACTGGTTATAGTGAAACTTAAAATGCTGTTTGCATGTAGTTAAGACCAAGTGGAAAGACAGAAGATTTATTTCAATGCAAGACCAGTGTTTACGAAGCCGTATTGGTTTCCTGAAGGTTTGCAAGTGTATAGAAAAGGTGTATATTTTCCAATAGCAGAAATCTTAAGAATCAGAGAGGCACCTTTCCTTTGAGAGGTCACCTTTTCTTTGAGATCGTCACCTTTCCTTTGAGAGGTCACCTTTTCTTTGAGATCGTCACCTTTCCTTTGAGAGGTCACTTTTCCTTTGAGAGGTCACCTTTCCTTTAAGAGGTCACCTTTCCTTTAAGAGGTCACCTTTCCTTTGAGAGGTCACCTTTCCTTTGAGAGGACACCTTTCCTTTGAGAGGTCAGCTTTCCTTTGAGAGGTCACCTTTCCTTTAAGAGGTCACCTTTCCTTTGAGAGGTCACCTTTCCTTTAAGAGGTCACTTTTCCTTTGAGAGGTCACCTTTCCTTTAAGAGATCACCTTTCCTTTGAGAGGTCACCTTTCCTTTAAAAGGTCACCTTTCCTTTGAGAGGTCACCTTTCCTTTAAGAGGTCGCCTTTCCTTTGAGAGGTCACCTTTCCTTTAAGAGGTCGCCTTTCCTTTGAGAGGTCACCTTTCCTTTGAGAGGTCGCCTTTTCTTTGGATGTCGTGTACCAATGAATGGCTCCAAGAAGACAGGTAAATGTAGATTAGGCGTATGGTGAAATGTTGGCCCGTCACAGCAGGAGTCTGTGCGTCCCTGGATGATGAAGATTAGTGAGAGAACAGTTGGAGGCAAGGTCAATAGAATTCTATCGACCTTGGTTGGAGGAATAATAATATCTGTATATTAGAACTCGATGGATTTTTTTTTTTTTTTTTTAAGGACTAGATTATCTTCGTATGAGTTCAGAATATATTAGTGCAAATTAGGTTTCTTTCTTCAAATCCAAAAATGGCATTAACGTCAAACAGAATTAAAAGAAAAACACGAATGGCATGATAAGGTGATGAAGAGCAGGAAAAAGAAAATGCTTTAACAGAAGGGAGTATATGCCTGATTAACCAAATTTAGACTTCATCAACATTAAGTAACAAGAAGTCAAGTTTTGATAGCCAAAACACAAATTCCAATTGGAAACTCAAGAAGAATTGCCTGTTAGGAATATTTATTTGATGAGATTGATATTAAGAGCTGCAAATTTGCTTTGTACTTTGATAGTTTCTTAATGAAAAATTTCTTTTCAGGTAAGTTGTCGTGGCAAAGTCCAGTTTACGAAGCAAGATGTTGACTCTGGATGGATGTATGTATACCTTTTTCATATCTAAACTAATGAAATGTATATTGAGACCCCGACGTATTTATATAGCCTATGTGGTCGTAGTTGAATTAAATATGGATACACTCATACACACAAAAAAGCGATTATGGAAATGGGTTGCGAATTGTAATATTCAAAGTATATTGGGTTGCATTCAGAGTGGTGGGTTATCTCATAGATTTGCTTCCAAATGTACTGGTTAAAACGGGTTCCGAGTTGAGAAATTCATTTGTGGGTTTTTTCCCCTTTTTATTTAAAATTGTAATCGTTAAATGGGATTTGTTATGTACTTTGTAGATATGATAGATATCTTAAAAAGGTATAGCATTTTTCTGATACCTTCCTTTAGGTATCCAGGTTACTCTTTTTTTTTTTTTTTTTTTTTTTTGCAACTGAATGCCAAACCTTAGACAAATAAATAGATAATTTGTAGGTTTGAATGAAATTATTCTAGTTGTATAGTATTTAGTATAATTTGCCATTTTTGAGCTTCATTTCATACAGGATTATGGCAGACGTACATTCTCTTCCTTTTTGTATTTGCCTCTTGACATTAGCTATACAGTTTTCAATGGTAGTCGTAGAAGATGCTGATTAGCGAGAATATAAATATCGCTTTTATAGGGATATTCAAGTGTTATGACGGGGTCCATTACAATGAAATCACAGATCGTTAACTTCCAAATGCATTAGAAGAATGGAAATAGGAGTTTCAAAGGGAGGTTTATTGATATTTCACGACGTCATTCATGATATATGGTTATGGCATCTGTCCATGTACAGATTGTCGCATCCAATTGTCCGTCATATTCACAGCTTTGTCCGAGTGCGTGAAAGTGTTCATGCACACATTTCTGGGTTCAGTTCTAAACATGCTTCTAAGTATTTAGATATTGATGCCAAGTCCTTTCAAGTGCTTTGTGTACTTGTTTGTTATTACCCCTGTCAAGTTACAAAATTATCCGCGTTTATTTATTTATCTGTTGGTATTGTTAGCATGATTATGTCTAGACCTCATGATAGATTTTCACCGAATTTTAATAACGGATAGGTATCATGCTCCGGAGGTTATTCGAATCAAGGTTGTGATTCTAGTTGTTATTATTATTATCATTATTGTTGTTATTGTTATTCTTATTATTATTATTATTAATGATACTAATATTATACAGTAGATTAATTCAGGGCAACATATGAAATAGGGAAAGCTTGGTCCGTAGACTTGAGTACAATATTAATAATGTACATTGGCGGAGGTCTAAAATCACTAATACCTCTTTCGACTTGTTTATATATTGTTTTCTCATTCTTAATGTCGCAGAGAATACGCGTGTAAATATAACAGCAACGTTTGATATCAATTGGCGTTTAGACCCCTCCCCATCCTGTATTATTGCCCGTCAGGTTTAATTGGTGCTTGTTGTAAGGGAAACACATGATATTACTACGACGGACAAAGTAAATACCCATATGTTGTTGCCTCGCCTTCATATTTGCCTGCGTCCAATTCTGCTTGCATTCCCTTTTCGCTTTATGGAGACTTTGAGCCGGTGTTTGTTGATTCATGAAATGTTATTTCTCTGCTTGCCTTTGTTTATTTGCTTGCTTCAAATTTTGTTTGGCGTGAATTAAACTGGGGATGGATGGCTGGGTGCGCGTGTGGGTCGGGGGTTAAAATCTGTGCTCTAGATTATATCTGCAAATATTGTAACGGATAAAACGCATATATATATATATATATATATATATATATATATATATATATATATATATATATATATATATATATGTGTGTGTGTGTATATATACATATATATATATTTATATACATATATATATATATATATATATATATTTATACATAGATAGATAGATAGATAGATAGCTAAATATATAATATATATATATATATATATATATATATGCATATATATATATATATATATATATATATATATATATATGTAAATATATATGTGTATATATATATATATGCGTTTTATCTGTTATAATATTTGCAGATATAATCTAAAGCACAAATTCAACCCGAAACTAGACAGGACTTACTCCTATATTTTTTATTTCGTTTTCCTTGTGGTTATTTTACATATATATGTGTTCATTATATATATATATATATATATATATATATATATATATATATATATATATATATATATATATATATATATATATATATACATATTCCTAAGTTATTTCGAGTCGAGGTTTAAAACAGTGATGACCCATACTACATCCTGGGTTGTAGAGTTCAGACCTTTCTCAGATCTGATAGAATCCACTGGAACAGCGGGTATATTTCGAGTTGCAACAATAACTTTAAAATTCAAAATTTAACAAAAAGATTCCGCTAAAAATATTGAAAGGAAATATTGAAACCTTTTAAAAAGAAAGAAGATTTGAAAATGCCTTAACAGGCAATACAAAGTGTTATAATAATTATTTTCGTAAAACAAAAAATATTGTGAAAATATTATTTCAAAATTTTATTCTCAGGAAAAAATATCATTAAAAGATGAAAACCTTTCCCCATAAAGAACGGTTTTAAGAGCAAAGTATCATAAGCGAAAAATGTTTTAAAGGCCAAAATTGTGAAAGGCATTTTCCAATAGAGGAAATTTGAAAGAAATACTGTTAAAAAGGAACTTCTTCTTCTTCTTCTTCTTCTTCTTCTTCTTCTTCTTCTTCTTCTTCTATTATTATTATTATTATTATTATTATTATTATTATTATTATTATTATTATTATTATTATTATTATTATTATTATTATTATTATTATTATTACAAGCTGAGCTACAACCCTAGGTGGAAAAGCAGGGTGCTATAAGCCCAATGGCTCTTCAAAAAGCCGAACATTAAGAATCAATAAAACAAAGGTGGCAGTAGATGGAGGCGTGTATTAGAAATAGCATTGCAGCAAATATATACAGTTTATATATATATATATATATATATATATATATATATATATATATATATACCTCATACTTGGATCGAACCCTAGGCTTTGCAAATGAAAGGCAAGGTCGCTACCATTCCTAGTATGAGGTAGAAATTTTATTCTATTTGAGAACTATATGTGTATATATATATATATATATATATATATATATATATATATATATATATATGTATATATATATATATATATATATATATATATATATAATATATATATATATATATACATATATATATATATATATATATATATATATATATATATATATATATATATATATATATATATATATATATTAGTTTTTACCCTGTTTGACATCTTTGAAAGTCGATCAGATGTGACAAGTTCTTAACTATAGATAAAAAATGAATTCAATAGCTCCCCCTTTTCTCACCAGGTAAATCGTTAGGTATATGTAAGCCAATCTCGCGTCTTATAGTAAAAAATGATGCACGGCCAACACGTGATTACGTACGCCATCCTGATATGTTTAGAGGCAGCGTGTCGTACTCGGTGCCATAAACATACGGGAAATTTCAATGAATGAGGAACATGATACGCTGTAAAGTGACTTAACATCTGCATAAATACAGGATGTAAATGCACGTAAGATACAAGCCATCTTGTGTGACAGGACTTGATTTGTACTCGCATAAATTCGGAGATACGAGAGACGCTTGAATAACTTATCTTTAGGTATAAGTTTGGCGCTAGAGTCGAATATTGATATTCTTACGTTGTTTGTGTTCTTTAGAAGGACTTCTTTCTTTATATTGATATTCTTATTTTATTCTTTAAAACCTGTTTTCTGTATTTTGATATTCTTACTTTGTTTTTATTCTTTTAAGCATTTTTTCTTTTTATCGATATTCTTTGTTTTTATTTTTAAAACTTTTTCCTTACTGTCTTATTCTTTAAAACTTTCTTTATAATGATAGTCTTGTTTGTTTTTATTATTTAAAACTTTTTAAATTGATATTCTTACTATGTTTTTATTCTTTAAAACTCTTTCGCTATATTGATATTCCTTGTTTTTATTTCTGTAATTTTTTTCTTTATTGATATTCTTTGGTTTTATTCTTTATTCTTTCATTTACGTTCTTTAATACTGTTGTCTTTGTTGTCTTTATATTGATAATCTTAATATTTTTTTTATTCTTTAAAACTTATTTCTTTATTTTGATATTCTTTGTTTTTATTCTTTAAAACATTTTTCTCTATATTGCTATTCTTTTTTTATTCTTTAAAAGTATTTTCTTCATATTGATATTCTTTTTTATTCTTTAAAACTGTTTTCTTTATATTGATATTCTTGGTTTTCATTATGTAAAACTTTTTTTATTTATATTCTTACCTTTTTTTATTCATTAAAACTTTTTCCTTTCTTTGACAATTGCATTTAATCTTGATATTCTTTTATTGTTTATATTTTTTAAAACCTCCTTTTCTTTGACAGTTACATTCGATAATGGTTAGTTTTTAGTAAACCATGGAAGAAGGGAAACAATGAACTCCGACTTAAATGGCTATCATAATTGTGTAGGTTCGCAACAATAGACCACATAAAAACAAGTGTTTCATCACCATCGTTTATTTATTTCCTTGTTTCCTTTCCTCACTGGGCTATTTTTCCCTGTTGGAGTCCTTGGGCTAATAGCATCTTGCTTTTCCAACTATAATTGTAGCTTGGCTGATAATAATAACAATAATAATAATAATAATCATAATCATAATCATAATAATAAAAATAATGATAAAAAATTAATAATAATAATAATAATAATAATAATAATAATAATTAGGTACTTGACTTTACCGTCGCAAAATACGCATTTATTTCATGAATAACATTTTATGATTGAGGAAAACGCCTTTTTTTTTATACACACATACACAAATGCGCTCAAGGTTCTTATCAACGAAGGTGAATTGAGGTAGACATTTTCAATTATGTTAGCTTTTGGGGAGAGATTGAAGAGGGTTGGACGGTAGTGGATAGGAGAGAGATAACAGAGGGTGGGATAGTAGTGGATGAAGATGGGCTATGGGGATGGAGGAGGTGAGAAGATGGGATATGCTGGTCGCTGTGGGTCTCCCAAAATAAACGTGATATCATCCCAGACATTTTTCCTTTTCTTTATTTATACAATATTCTCTCTGAATGAATTTTATTTTCGTCTTTATGGTGTTTTTTATCTCTTTAACATTTATACAAGTGTTTTCTGTGAGACAATCTTAATTTCGGGTTTATAAATATTGATTATAATCCAAAGATTTCTTCTTGTTCTTTTTTTTTTTTTTTTTTAATAGGAAAAATGGGATAAAGAAGAATGAGGGCAGTGAGTTAGCTAATCTTGGTAGGCAATAGTTTAGAATCTTAAGTAGGCCTATTACTAAGAGTAATGTAAAATGTGGTTTAACCACATTTTTATTTATTTAATGGTACATTTTTCTTGTTATGATATCGATCCCAGTCTGAGCCCGTGATTTTAAGCTGTTCACTGGGGAGGCCACTGCTGTGGTTGGGCTTGCCCAGCTGACGTTCTGGTGAGTCTATTCTGATGAAACTGGAACTGAAAACAGACACCCTTACCCTTAATGCTTAACTTTACAGACTATTCCCTACCATGGTTAGCTAGCTAACTTTCCTCACTCTTATTTCACCCAACTTTCCTATCACCTTAAGGCCGGGAGCACACTAGCGACTCTGTGGCGCCACAAAGCCACAGCATCGTGTGGCGGGGATGTGGTCTCCCGTAGGTTTCCATTGTTTTCAAGTTTTGCCGCGCAAACTAGCGACTGTGGCTCTCTGTCGCTCATCCCCGCCACAGGCGTGGCATGGCTTTGAAAACAATGGAAACCTATGGGAGACCACATCCCCGCCACACGATGCTGTGGCTTTGTGGCGCCACAGAGTCGCTAGTGTGCTCCCGGCCCAAAAAAAAAAAATGATGATGGCAACTTGGATTTGTGGGTGAGGATATGAATATAAATATCCTTTGTTTACATCAGAATTTACACAAATGAAAGGTAGACGGGAAACAAAGGAAATTAGGGGGTATATTTTTGTCTAGGTTAAAAATGCTTTTTCATAACATTGACATTCCGTCATTATGTTTTTGCAAGACTGAAGATGATGAAGCTGATATCAGATTTATTTATAGTCATTCTAAAGGAAGTAAATATTCCACAAGATTTATAAGAGTGAGTAAAGACATCCAGTAATTGGAAGTGTTTAGCTGTATGATATTATATTTATGTACAGTTGGACAGAGGAGTCCATGTCACACCTTCACTCCGAAGAAGTGCATCTTGTCAGAACCATACTTCGCGACGAGTAATCAAACCGATAGTGTGGGGAGAGATGGCAGAGGTGGTGAGCGGGGCTAAACACAGGGATTCCCTGCGCAGTAACGGTGTGGCTGTGTGTATTTCTTCAGAGTGAGGTGTACCAGGAATTACTCTGTCCTACTGTACATATATGTTTGTGTTTTGTAATCTATATATATATATATATATATATATATATATGTGTGTGTGTGTATATATATACATATACATATATATATATATATATATATATATATATATATATATATGTATATATATACACACACACACATATATATATATATATATACACACACATTATATATATATATATATATATGTGTATATATAATTAAAATAATAATAATAATAATGATATATGTATGTATAAACAGTTTATATATATATATATATATATATATATATATATGTGTGTGTGTGTGTGTGTGTGTGTGTGTGTATATATATATATATATATATATATATATATATATAGTGTATGGGAAAAAGTGAGATAGTATGATTTTTATAGTAGGGTTTTATGCTGCTGGTATTGTGCCATCATATGATTCATCGCTCTCAGATCCTATTAGAACAACCCTTAATATTGGGATACGTGGTCTTACAGCCTATATATCATATTTAATCATCCTATAGACTGTAATAAAAATAGGATAAAAGTTTGGAATGATTCAGACCAGTTTGTTAAATCTCTCTCTCTCTCTCTCTCTCTCTCTCTCTCTCTCTCTCTCTCTCTCTCTCTCTCTCTCTCTCTCAATTCTGAAGTAATCTATGTTATGATATGAGGATATATTTTGTTTAAACATAAGTGTGATGTAAAGTCTGATATCCTGTAGTTAATAATTCTCATATTTTCGTATTCATTATGATTCCAGCCGACATTCTGGAATCTCTTTTAAGACTGGAATTTAATTTAATATTACAGAATACTAACCAACGACTGCAGAGCCTTTTGCGTTAAATGGTTTGTTATTGTCTGATCTTGGGGCATTGGCTGTGTATTTTAATTTATTTTTATTCTCATTCAAGTTAAAAAGTTGCATGGCGATGAACTATTATTATTATTATTATTATTATTATTATTATTACTACTACTACTTGCTAAGCTACAACCCTAGTTGGAAAAGCAGGATGCTATAAGCCCAGGGGCTCCAACGGGGAAAATAGCTTAGTGAAGAAAGGAAACAAAGAAAAATAAAATATTTCAAGAAGAACAACAAGAATAAAATAAATAACTCCTATATAAACTATAAAAACTATACCAAACCAAGAGGAAGAGAAATAAGATGGAATAGTGTGCCCAAGTGTACCCTCAAGCAAGAGAACTCTAACCAAAAAGACAGTGGAAGACCATGGTACAGAGGCTATGGCACTACCATAGACTAGAGAACAATGGTTTGATTTTGGAGTGTTCTTCTCCTAGAAGAGCTATATGATTTATCAAAGTGTTTTGCAAGAGTAATTGTTATTGTTAATCATGTACAGTAGGAAACAGAAATTCCTGGCACACACCATGGTGCACCCTTACGGTGACTAACCAAACTGATAGTGTAGGGAGAGATGGCAGAGGTAGTGGGGTGGGGCTGTAAGTAGGAACTCGTCGCGCAGTTAGAGTGTGACAGGGTGTATTTCCTCAGAATGATTTGTACCAGGAATTCCTGTGTTTAAGTTTACCATTAATCAAACTCTAATAGTCAGGAAGCGAGCTTGAATCCACTCGAACGTTTGACTTCTGCTTTTTGAATTATTATTATTATTATTATTATTATTATTATTATTATTATTATTATTATTACTAGCCAAGATACAACCCTATTTGGAAAAGCAAGATACTATAAACCCAAGGGCCACCTGTCTGTCAAAGAATGTGCTCAAAATACCTTCATCATCTCATTTGCTATTATGTCTCAGGCTGGAGCAATGAGGGTAGTCAGTGCTCTCTTATGACAGGGAGCGCCAGGGAAAAATAGCCCAGTGAAGAAAGGAAATAAGGAAATAAATAAATGATGATTATAAATTAACAATAAATCATTCTAAAAACAGTAACAACGTCAAAACAGATATGTCCTATATAAACTATTAACAACGTCAAAAACAGATATGTCACATATATATGAACTATAAAAATACTCGTGTCAGCCTGGTCAACATGAAAACATTTGCTCCAACTTTGAACTTTTGAAATTCTACTGATTCAACTACCCAATTAGGAAGATCATTCCACAACTTGGTCACAGCTGGAATCAAACTTCCAGAATACTGTGTAGTATTGAGCCTCATGATGGGGAAGGCCTGGCTATTAGAATTAACTGCCTGTCTAGTATTACGAACAGGATAGAATTGTTCAGGGAGATCTGAATGTAAAGAATGGTCAGAGTTATGAAAAATCTTATGCAACATATTGTTCATATTGTCAATACTAGAAATGTTTTTTATTAAAGAAGCCGAATTTTCATCATTTGGTAACCAAAACGGCCACTGGATCTCATTGAAAATCTTAAAAAATGTGCCGGAATTATTTGTTGAATCCGCCTTCGATCTGGCTATAAATAAGGCTATAGAGAAGACCTACTTTTGAAGCAAATTAATAGCTTGTTGGATAAAACACGGAAGAGATGGCAGTTCAAGTTAACATTAAATACTTCTATGTGTCGTTCAAGTGCAGAATCCAAGATATCAAGACAGCACATTTTTTTCAAGATGATAGGGGGTGTTTAAAGGCCACTCATGAATGGCAGAGGCAAGAGATAGTGATATTGCCCTAGCAAGCAAAACAATGCCATAGAGAATGAGCATATATGCATGTGATCAACGTCCAAGCCCTCTCTACATCCAAGCTAGGACCGAAGAGGGCCAGGCAATGGCTGCTGAT
Source organism: Palaemon carinicauda (assembly GCF_036898095.1). NCBI lineage: Eukaryota > Metazoa > Arthropoda > Malacostraca > Decapoda > Palaemonidae > Palaemon > Palaemon carinicauda. The sequence continues at coordinate 16,356,839 of NC_090744.1, read as the reverse complement.
GACTCAGCAGGTAGTCCTGTAGACTGCCCCAAACCTCCCATCCTTAGCTCACAAGGATGGTGCGATTGCAGCGACCAAAGGAACTAACTAATGTGAGCGGGACTCAAACGCCAGTCTAGCATCCTCTAGAGTACATATATAATCAATAGGTACTCCAGCATCCATCAGTCAAGGACGTTACCACATCGGCCACCACAACCCTTAGGGCGAGTGAAATAAGAATAAGAATAGTTAGCCAGCTAACTATGGTAGGGAATACTTTAGAAAGTTAAACATTAGTAAGAGTAAAATGTGTTAAATTTTAGCAATATTAACTGACAGGTTGAACAGTTGGTGCTTTTTTCGTGAGTAATGCCACCTGTCTGTCAAAGAATGTGCTCAAAATACCTTCATCATCTCATTTGCTATTATGTCTCAGGCTGGAGCAATGAGGGTAGTCAGTGCTATCTTATGACAGGGAGCGCCATTCTGGAGGCCAACTGCAATTGGATGAAAGGATTACCAGGAAATCTCATGGCTTTGAACTTTGAGGAATTACCCAAAGGGCTTGGACTTCAGCTTCAGTCCTCTAACAAATGAATTCGTAATACTGTACGATTTCCCTTCACATTTTAGCTAGATTCTAATTCACTCTGTCTCTGTCCAGTTCCTGATTATATTAATTGGGTTTTCCTTTCCTTTAGATATCACAAGATGGCAATATTTCATCCACTAGTAATGATCTCTTAAACGTGACAGGATTACAAGAAGGAATAATCTCTTCAGTAACCATTGTGACATCATGGCATGAACTTGTGACGTGCCGAGAGAAGGTTGTGACTCCAAGACAGGATGAAAGCAACTGAGTGAGTTCATTATAGAACACTCTCCTTTATATACAAAAGCTCAAAGCAACAGGAATTTTCATGCTCAAAACAGACACCGTTACCGATGAGAAACACAGGCATGTTATTTCAGGTTCTTTTTAGTGCGAGGGGAGAGCGAAGATACAAGCACAAAATGAACTATGTACGATCGTGTGACACACGGTTGGTACAAACTCCTATTAAATATATAATACATGTCTCATAAACTCTTAACTCCTTTACTTGAATGATTTGTTTATGGATTAAGCTATGTGATATTTCAAATTATTTTTGTAATGGAATCACTTGTGATTTTAATTACGACTGTAATGGGTACAATTGAATAAGTTTCCAACATTTTTTCAACTTCAACTCAATGAAAATAATACATTTCACATTCATTTACACGAACTGCTACCAAATCAGCTGGGTTGTGTTCATCATTGCCCCTCCCCCCCCCAAAGGGGGGGGGAAACATTTAAGTAACAATTACAAAATTGAGTAATTTTTTCACCCTACATCCAACAACATGATTGGTAACGTCTCTGCCTGGTGTTTGCCAGTCGGGGGTTCGAATCCCGCTCAGACTCGCTAGTGCCATTAGTGTCTGCAACCTTACCATCCTTGTGAGCTAAGGTTGGGAGGTTTGGGGGAGCCTATAGGTTTATCTACTGAGTCATCAGCAGCCACTGCCTGGCCCTCCCTGGTCCTAGCTTGGGTGGAGAGGAGGCTCCCTGGTCCTAGCTTGTGTGGAGAGGAGGCTTGGGCGCTGATCATATAACATATGGTCAGTCTCTAGGGCATTGTCCTGCTTGCTATGGCAATGTCACACTCCCTTGCCTCTGC
>NC_090744.1:16347648-16350148 GCF_036898095.1 Palaemon carinicauda | reverse complement strand
AGAGACCTCAAAGCGAAACCGATTTGATCTTATTATTCTGAGAGAGAGAGAGAGAGAGAGAGAGAGAGAGAGAGAGAGAGAGAGAGAGAGAGAGAGAGAGAGACGTTCTACGAAGAGCATCGTTTTCCATTAAAAGCGGCGACTTACTTTTGTGAATATTATACCTTTAATACCCCCGCTTTTCGATTAGCAAAATTGATGTGTCAGCTCGTGGGAGCAGCGCTGCTACATCAGGCGTGATGTGCTTAGTGACATCATAACAGGCTTTAAGGTTCAGTTTATCCCTTCCCGCTATGGGGACGTCGATCGTAAATGCTGTTGTGGGTTAACTTTCTGTTACCTCCGAGTTTCTGGTAGCGAAATCCGGGACGGGAAGTCTCTACTTATCTTATAACCTGTTTCTGTGTTGTCATTGTTGAGAATATGAATATATATATATGCTGTGTATGTATATATATATATATATATATATATATATATATATATATATATATATATATATATATATATATATATATATATATGCTGTTTCTGTGTTGTCATTGTTGAGAATATGAATATATACATTCTGTATATATATATATATATATATATATATATATATATATATATATATAGAGAGAGAGAGAGAGAGAGAGAGAGAGAGAGAGAGAGAGAGAGAGAGAGAGAGAGAGAGATGTGTATATATATAAATATATATATATACTGTATATATATATATATATATATATATATATATATATATATATATGTATATATATATATACTCATATACGTATATATTTATTATATATATATATATATATATATTATATATATATATATATATATATATATATATATATATATATGCATATGCATACACACACATCCATATGTATGCTCTAGATAACATTACTGTAGAGAACGATGGGCGAATCCCTCCCAGCACACGTGTGTGTACTTCACTATTAATTTGACGTAAGAGGTCGTTACACGAGGACACCTTAGCCCTGAGATCTCGTCTCGACTTTAACATTAATGTGAGAGATGAAAGCCTGGAAAGGAGAGCCTGGAAAGTCTGGAGCTAATTAGAAGTTGTCAGTACTTAGATGGAATTCTGTTGGGAAAAAAAGAATAAAGTTACTGAGGAACAGATTTGATCGTGATTCGAAATAAAAATTCCTGAAATTACTTCTAAAGATAATCATTATTATTGGACAAAATTATTTTTTCATTCGAAGGTAAATATTGGCCAATATATTTTTCTATTCGAACGTAAATATGGTTTTGGTCAATATAATTTTTTCATTCAAACTTAAATATGGTTTTTAGCCAATATATTTTTTCATTAGAAACCTTCATATGGTTGTGTCCAATATATTGTTTCTTATTGAAACGTTAATATGGTTTTGGTCAATAAAATTTTTTTCATTCGAATGTAAATATGGTTTAGGCCAATATATTTTTTTTATTCGAACGTAAATATGGTTTTGGCCAATATATATAATTTTTTTTATTCGAACCTAAATATGGTTTTAGCCAATATATTTTTTTTTCATTCGAACGTGAATTTGGTTTTGACCAATATATTTTTTTTTTATTCAAACGTAAATATGGTTTTGGGCAATTTTGTTTTGTAAATTTCATTGGGCTCGAGTTACATTTTATATCTTATTCCTTCAAATTATTATTATTATTATTATTATTATTATTATTATTATTGTTGTTGTTGTTGTTGTTCTTGTTGTGGCTGCTGCTGTTACTTTTAATCACAATCTACAGAGACTGATGGTTTATAGAGTTACGGGTTCTGGTTTACACCCAGCTTTATTATTATTATTATTATTATTATTATTATTATTATTATTATTATTATTATTATTATTATTATTATTATCATCATCATCTTGCATTGCTCTCTTATGCATTATTGTGTCTCCTTATCATTGTAGTCAAACTGTTCAACCTGATTCCCATTATTATTATTATTATTATTATTATTATTATTATTATTATTATTATTATTATTATTATTATTATTATTACTACTACTACTACTACTATTATTAACTTACCATCATTATAGTATAATGTATCACCCTCATATATGTTATCATTGTACCTCTTTATGAATGTAGTCAAACCTTCCAATCATATTCCCATTAAATTCAGCAGGAAGTCCCCTATTCACCTTTGATTACTCGACCCCGGGGATTATGATATCTAACCGATTCAGAGGTCAAAAGGTCAAATAAAATGACAATAAGCAGATATGGGAAACTGTCGGATTATAGCAATTCAAGTGAAATTTAATATTATTATACTTGCCTTTCAATTTCAAGTGGAATTGTACCTCAGGATAAGTGATATGTGTACATGCTGGTGTCTCACGTTTAGGGGGAAAGTGATAATGCTCTGAACTGTAAAGGATAGCAGTTTGAATAGGGAGTATATCGAAGAGTAATACTCTATGAAGACGGCTGTTAAAGAAAGAAGAAATTACCACCTTAGCTGTCAG
>NC_090744.1:16343363-16344648 GCF_036898095.1 Palaemon carinicauda | reverse complement strand
ATATAAGCTTTCGTTTACCAAATTGCATTTCAATTTTTAAATGTCATCACCAATATTTAGATTTTATATTTCCATTGTGCTACGCTTTATATTGAAGGGTATTTTCAATTGCACGAGTCATGTTTGGAAATGTAGTCCCAAGAATATATGTAAAGAAACTATATAATGTAGAACAGATTTCCGTCTGTGTTGTCTTGATGTATGGAAGTCGCATGTTGATGTATATGTGTGTGTGCATATATATATATATATATATATATACACGTATATATACATTATATATAAACATTTACAATATATATGCTTATAATAATAAACAAACTCACACACACACTATATCATATATATATATATATATATATATGTATGTATATATATATATGTTTATATATGTATATATGTTTATATATGTATATATGTTTATATATGTATATATATATATATATATATAGTGTGTGTGTGTGTGAGTTTGTTTACTATTATATGCCTATATATTGTAAGTGTTTATATATATATATATATATATATATATAATGCATATATGTAATGTAATGGTAAATTAATTTATATTGCCAAACCAATGAAGAAAAATTATTTTTCTGTGGTCTTCTAAGTTAAATAATCTCAACGTCAAACAGAACCTGACGACAAAAAAAAAAGGAATGTAATATACTTCCAATAAATGGATAAAGTAAACCAAGCAATGAATAAAATATCGGAAAATTAAAGAAAAATAATATAATAGAATTTAGGAATAAACACTAAATTTTCAAATCATGAAAAACAATACATAAATCGACATATTAGCAAACAGCGTAAAACCGATAATTGACCTCTTGAGTAATTGAGAAACCACTTGTTATAGCCTTCCTATTTCATCTCTTCTCTGTACACAAAGACACAAATCAGGGGACCAAGTCTGTTTGAACGTTAGCGCAGTATTGCCGATTCCTTATAAGTGAGACGGTTGATTTTGTTCATATAATGATCTTAAATGGTTGTTTGTGGTGTTTTATCAATGGAATATCTTATTCTTACGTCACTCCTGGCTCCAGTGGATCACAGACTACACAGCAAACAGGTAAATAAATCTAAGTAACTTGAATTTAGGTTACCAGGAAGAACAGGGCTCTTCCTCGAACGTAAACCCACCGTCATTAGGTCGGTAAAAACAAAACGAAATGAATTCAAGGAAACAGTTTAGTATTTTATTTGCTTGAGATGTCGAAACCTTTAAATTTTATATAAATTTATTTCTGATATGTGTGGCTGATAGTTAGGTAAA
>NC_090744.1:16328363-16333363 GCF_036898095.1 Palaemon carinicauda | reverse complement strand
CCCATTTTCTAATGTCAATATATGTTAATATATATGTTGATTTTTCTTCTTTGTAGGGTTTCTAGCTTGAGTTGGCCATGTCCACATATTGAGGAGTGTCTGTTCATATGTTTATATCCGTATGTGTTTATGTTTAATAGTTACTTATGTTATGGTAGTAGGTTGGCCAGGGCACCAGCCACCCGTTGAGATACTACCGCTAGAGAGTTATGGGCTCCTTTGACTGGCCAGACAGTACTGCATTGGATCATTCTCTCTAGTTACGGTTCACTTTCCCTTTGCCTACACATACACCGAATAGGTTGGCCTATTCTTTACAGATTCTCCCCTGTCCTCATTCACCTAACAACACTGAGATTACCAAACAATTCTTCTTCACCCAAGGGTTAACTACTGCTCTGTAACTGTTCAGTGGCTACTTTCCTCTTGGTAAGGGTAGAAGAGACTCTTTAGCTATGGTAAGCAGCTTTTCTAGGAGAAGGACACTCCAAAATCAAACCATTGTTCTCAAGTCTTGGGTAGTGCCATAGCCTCTGCACCATGGTCTTCCACTCTCTTGGGTTAGAGTTCTCTTGCTTGAGGGTACACTCGAGCACACTATTCTATCTCGTTTCTCTTCCTCTTGTTTTGTTAAAGTTTCATAGTTTATATAGGAAATATTTATTTAAATGTCATTGTTCGTAAAATATACTATTTTTACTTGTTTCCTTTCCTCACTGGGCTATTTTCCCTGTTGGGGCCCCAGGGCTTATAGCATCTTGCTTTTCCAACTAGGGTTGTAGCTTAGCAAGTAATAATAATAATAATATTATTAATGGCTGCTTTCCTGGTCTTATTACGCAATGCAACCCTAGTGACTACAGGACCTACAAAATTAGTTTGTCGTATACAATTAATGGGTATTTAGTTTATCACAATGCGTTGTTTGTGTTTATCGTCAAATACACATTATTGGCGCACTTGGAGAACATGAAAGTCTTCAGTTTCTTCTTGAAAGCTTAAGTCCGGGAGCACACTAGCGACTCTGTGGCGCCACAAAGCCACGCAACGCCTGTGGCGGGGATGAGTGACAGAGAGCCACAGTCGCTTGCCACAGTCGCTAGTTTGAGCGGCAAAACTTGAAAACAATGGAAACCTATGGGAGACCACATCCCCGCCACACGATGCTGTGGCTTTGTGCCGCCACAGAGTCGCTAGTGTGCTTCCAGCCTCAATATCTTCAGTGATTTGGATATCTAGTGGGAGATTTTTATACAAATATATGAACTTCGTCGATATTACTTGAGTGCACCTTTTAAATAGCTCATTGCTTTAGTCTCTGGTAACGACCACAATATTATTCTGAAGTGGCCTAGTTGAGCACACATAGTGAGCATCAATGCTGTATAAAGCAATTAAGTTATTTATTCATTTAATTGTTCAGGTTTGATTACTATTGCTATATTTTATTGCTATATTTTGTTCTTCGTCTCAAAGAATTATTATTACTAGGGATGATGGTCAGGAAGCGAGAGTCCCTTGAAGATTGAAGGACATGGCCGTTACTGCCATTCAGCTGATTCACTGGAGACTTATGTGCAGAGAGAGAGAGAGAGAGAGAGAGAGAGAGAGAGAGAGAGAGAGAGAGAGAGAGAGAGAGAGTTGGGGGAAATTAGGCTAATGTACTGCCAACCTTTGGAAGGTGAAATCATCCAGTGTGGGCGCATGACTTAAGTAACAGTGTACTTAGCTCCTTTTTAAGGTCATGATTCCCTCCCAGTTTACTGTCAAACAGTTCTAAATGGGTACCAATATATGTTGGGCTAGATAAGAAAGGGTCAGCAGCCTCACTCTCAAAGACTTCCTAAGAAACTGAAAGGGTGCACCCATCTGGCATCACCCCCGTCAATGGAGTTGAAGATATATATATATATATATATATATATATATATATATATATATATATATATATATATATATATATATATATATATATATATATATATATATATATATATATATGTATATATATATATATATATATATATATATATATATATATGTATATATATATATATATGTATAGATATATATATATATATATGTATATATATATATATATATACATATATACATATATATATGTATATATATATATATATATATATATATATATATATATATATATATATATATATATATATATGTATATATGGTGTACGCGACCCGTCAAGATGACGGTTAAATATTTATATAGATAAGCACATTATCAATTCAACATTACCCATTCCCCTTTCTTAACTATAACGCAGCAGTTTGGGCAACTTGTTGGAAGATTGTCGTTTCCTATTGGCCAGACACTTGCACTTTATTATATAGGGGAAATGAGTGTGTTTGTTTTGTGTGTGTGTGTATTATATCATCTAACATTTACGATTGCTCCAGATGGTGTCATCTAACGCTAAAGTATACGTTTTATTACAAACATTCACCTTCATACATGTTTTTCATAATGCCACGGTCGATTAACGAGAATATACCTCAATCACTGTTCAAGTTAATTAGTTCTTAATAATTTCAGAGAGAGAGAGAGAGAGAGAGAGAGAGAGAGAGAGAGAGAGAGAGAGAGAGAGAGAGAGAGAGAGAGAGAGAGAGATACCGTATTTCTCAAGTGGGCGCTTAGTATGTATATATAAAAGGTCTTATACAGCGAAAATAAAATACAGGGCATTCTGTGAACAAGAACCCGGAACAGTTCATGATTCAACCGAGCTATCCAAAACTTTTGGAAAAGTTGATGGTAATTGAAAAATAAATGTCACTAACGGTATGACTGAGGTCGTTAACCTAGTGTAGCCTTCGAGATAGGAAATTGGAGGGTGGAGCAAAAGGAGAGAGAAAGAAAAAAAAAACACACAGAGGAGAGGATTCAGGTTATAAAAGGAGAAGGCTTTAGGAAAACGAGAAAAAAAACCCTTGGGTTGGTCTCCGTTGGGGGCAAGAGATTTGGTAAGGGGAGAGGTGAGTGAGAGCGTGGTGAGAGTGGGAGAGGCACCACGGTTTTGTAACGGTGCTTCACCTGCATAGATGCGATAGCATCTTAAAAGGCTTTATAACGAAGATAAACGCAATGAGCTTTACTGCACTCTATTCATTTGGGGAAGTGTGCACTCCTTGTGTCATGGGGAAGGAAGATCTAACTCGGGTTCTGGTGGAAACGACTCGTATTAGAAGCAGGTGGGGTATTTTTTTACCTCTCAAGGAGGGTCGAGAGAAGAATTAATGGTTTAATGTATTGGTAAATGTTCTCTAAGCAATTTAGTTTGCCGTCTGTGATTTTTTCCCCAGGTTTATTATTCTGTTGGATCGTCTGAGTGGTTTACTTTTAAGAATATTGAATTGCAGTATTTAGGGCGTGGGAGAGAGAGAGAGAGAGAGAGAGAGAGAGAGAGAGAGAGAGAGAGAGAGAGAGAGAGAGAGAGAGAGAGAGAGTTTTTTTCAAGTCCTGTCTGGGGAAAAATCATTTATGGAATTTAGTCCAGAAAAAAATAAAACTCCCACGAAGAGGCCATTGATCTAGAAATACAGTAAATTATATATAGAGGCTTCACACACATACACACACACACACACACACACACACACACACACATATATATATATATATATATATATATATATATATATAAGTAACCACTGAAATATTTATACTTTGTAAACAATTTCATAGATTCATGTTCAATATAATGAGTATAACTAATCATTAATGGCAGGGAGATGTTACCATAAGTATTATTATTATTATTATTATTATTATTATTATTATTATTATTATTACTTGCTAAGCTACAACCCTAATTAGAAAAGCAGGATGCTATAAGTCGAGGGGCTCCAACAGGGAAAATAATTCAGTGAGGAAAGGAAACAAGGAAAATAAAAATATTTTAAGAAAAGTAACATTAAAATAAATATTTTCTATATAAACTATAAAAACTTTAACAAAACAAGTGGAAGATAATTAAGACAGAATAGTGTGCCCTAGTGTACCCTCAAGCTAGAGAACTAACCCAAGACAGTTGAAGACCATGGTACAGAGGCTATGGCACTTCCCTAGGCTAAGGTATTATTTTCTTCCATATAGCAATTTATGCTTTTTGGATAATCAAATTTATGCTGAAATTTGTCGTTGATGCTTAGGTCAGGTTATTTCTTTCAGGGTTATTTAATCGTAGGGAATAAAATACTATCATTAGGTATTTCAAATGTTTGCTCTATATCTTAACGTAATAAACGGTTACCTGCTTAGAAAGGGTCACGTTCATTCCTTCATTATTATTATTATTATTATTATTATTATTATTATTATTATTATTATTATTATTATTATTATTATTATTTAAGCTACACGCTAGTGTCAAAAGCAGGATGCTATAAGCTCAAGGCTCCAACAGGGAAAATAGCCCAATGAGGAAATGAAATAAGTAAATAAACTACGCGAGAAGCAATGAACAATTAAAATAACAACTTTTTAGAACAGATTTTTCATTAATAAACTATAAAAAAGAGGCGTATGTCAGCCTGTTCAACATAAACACATCCGCTGCAAAGTTTGAATTTTTGGCTAAACATTAATACGGTTAATCGGATACCAGGTCTTGGGTCCTCATACTAGAAGGATACCGGACGTCCAAAATATTTAAGAGAATTTCTACACATCAAGTAGCCAAAGATGGTTTTGAATTTTTGGAACCAAGATGTATGTTATATTATTATTATTATTATTATTATTATTATTATGTAACCTACAAGCCCAAGGGCTCTAACAGGGAAAAATAGCCCTGTGAGGAAAGGATCTATGCATCCCCAAGGCTATACACTATTATTATTATTATTATTATTATTATTATTATTATTATTATGTAACCTACAAGCCCAAGGGCTCCAACAGGGAAAAATAGCCCTGTGAGAGGAGCTATGCATCCCCAAGACTATACACTATTATTATTATTATTATTATTATT
>NC_090744.1:16320863-16323363 GCF_036898095.1 Palaemon carinicauda | reverse complement strand
TTCTTTATTCATTACTTTTCATATAGTTTAGATCGTTATTTCTTTTCCTTACTGGGCTATTTTACTTTTGGAGCCCTAGGGCTTGTAGCATCTTGCTTTTCCAACTAGTGTTGCAGCTTAGCTGGCAATGATAATAATAATAATAATAATAATAATAATAATAATAATAATAATAATAATGATGATGATGATGATGATGATGATATTTTCCATGTGTTGTTATTGGCATTATCAGGAGTATTAGACTAGGCATTATTATTATTATTATTATTATTATTATTATTATTATTATTACTAGCTAAGCTACAATCCTATTTGGAAAAGCAGAATGTTATAAGCTCAAGGACTCCAACATGGAAAAATAGCCCAGCGAGGAATGGAAATAAGGAAATAAACCAGATCTAAAAACTCATCGAAAAAGAATATATAATATCTTAAAATCAGGCCATGAATCTTGATGTATTGTCTAATTAATAGCTGCGTTGCTATCAAACAAAAATATCTTCTTTTTTTCGGGATGAATTAGATAATTGCATTTTATCTTATTTTTGTTCATTTATATTTCAGTGTATTAAATTCATATATAACTAATTCAGGTATTAATTTTATATATGACTAATTCGAGTCTTAATTTCATATAAAACTATTTCAAGCATTAATTTCGTAGTTCAAGTATTAATTTCATATATAACCAATTCAAATATTAATTTCATATACCAAATTCAAGTAATGATTTCATATATAACTAAATTCAAGTATTGATTTTATATATAACTAATTCAAGTATTATTTTCATATATAACTAATTCAGTAATCACGGGCTACTTTCAAAGAATATATTATAAAAAAGGCATGGAAGTATTGGGAGAGAGAGAGAGAGAGAGAGAGAGAGAGAGAGAGAGAGACGTGGGGAACATATTTGTGCTCTACTCTCATCAATTAATGGTGTTTATTCCTATATATTACAAACTCGATACATATTCCTGTTTAGGCGATGAGAGAGAGAGAGAGAGAGAGAGAGAGAGAGAGAGAGAGAGATTTAAGAGGATGGTATAGTGTTTCGTCAGCTTGATTATAAAAACGTTACTTCGCGAAGCCTCTGTTGATCCTCTAGTAGCGATGACTTAAGTTGACATGACACTTGCACGTCACCCCTCTTTAGCAAGGATCGTCACGTCACTTTAAGGGAGTAACGTGTCAAGAGGAGAGAGAGAGAGAGAGAGAGAGAGAGAGAGAGAGAGAGAGATCACGATTTCGTGATCACGTTACTTTTTGGTGAAGAAAATGCAAGTGAGGAAAATTAATCTATTATGAAATAGTTATGAGAAGATAAATAAAAATGGTGTTGTCACTGTCATACAAGTATCCCAGACCAGGGTTCGATTCCCGGCCGGTTAGGAGCTATTGTTTTTGAGTGGTTTCGCCTTGGGACTCTGATCCCGGGGTCGATAAGAGAATCCAGACATTAATGTATTAAAATATAGGGCTTATATGAATATGAAACAAAAACCACATCTAAATGTGTAAAATTTATCATATATATATAATATACACACACACACACACACACACACATATATATATATATATATATATATTTCGTATGTATATTTTTTTTATTTTTCATATGTATATATATTTATTTTATTTTTCATATGTATATACTGTATATTCATTTTATTTTTCATATATGTATATATATATTTATATATATATATATATATATATGTATACATATATATATATATATGTGTGTGTGTGTGTGTGTATGTAGTGCATGGGATCATGGCCCTCTCTCCCATCCCCTCCCTTCAGTTATCCTTTCTCTCCTCCGCATTGACAATTTCGCATTCTCCTTCGATTTCGTCGCGTGATGGATAAAAAACCCCGAATATTTTGACAGCAAATAGCATCATATTTTGCCCCCAGAAAACTTCTGCCAAACCACAGTGATTGTGAGCGTCTTTTCTGGGCAACCCAAATTTCTGGATGTATTGTTGACTGGAAAACATATTTACCAGTTGGGCGATATATCATCTGAAAGGTTTGGCGGAGACGCGAGTTGCATCCAAGATATTTTCGTGTCTTATCTACTACACTTGCACTAGGAGAGTTGTAGATTCCTCTCTCTCTCTCTCTCTCTCTCTCTCTCTCTCTCTCTCTCTAAAATGTACAAGGGATTGTATATGAATCTGTCACTCGTCTTACTTTAAAGATGATTGATTGAAGACAAACAATTATATTCTCTCTCTCTCTCTCTCTCTCTCTCTCTCTCTCTCTCTCTCAAATGTACTAGGGATTGTATACGAATCTTTGACTGATGCTTGATTGAAAAGACAAACTTTCATTCTCTCTCTCTCTCTCTCTCTCTCTCTCTCTCTCTCAAATGTACAAGGGATTGTATACGAATCTGTGCCTGATGGTTGATTGAAAAGACAAACTTTCATTCTCTCTCTCTCTCTCTCTCTCTCTCTCTCTCTCATCAACAGCACAAGGGGTT
>NC_090744.1:16305863-16315863 GCF_036898095.1 Palaemon carinicauda | reverse complement strand
ATCAGATGGCCTGTCCATTGAGGTTGCAGAGATCAAGTGATGGAGTTGGGTAACTTGTAGCCTAGATGGTAGCTTTCGTCAGGTTGATCAGATGAACTGTCCAGTTAGGCTGCAGAGATCAACTGATGAAGTTGAGGATCTTGTAGCCTAGATGGTAGCTTTCGTCAGGTTGATCAGATGAACTGTCCAGTTAGGCTGCAGAGATCAACTGATGAAGTTGAGGATCTTGTAGCCTAGATGGTAGCTTTCGTCAGGTTGATCAGATGAACTGTCCAGTTAGGCTGCAGAGATCAACTGAGGAAGTTGAGGACCTTGTAGCCTAGATGGTAGCTTTCGTCAGGTTGATCAGATGAACTGTCCAGTTAGGCTGCAGAGATCAACTGAGGAAGTTGAGGACCTTGTAGCCTAGATGGTAGCTTTCGTCAGGTTGATCAGATGAACTGTCCAGTTAGGCTGCAGAGATCAACTGAGGAAGTTGAGGATCTTGTAGCCTAGATGGTAGCTTTCGTCAGGTTGATCAGATGAACTGTCCAGTTAGGCTGCAGAGATCAACTGAGGAAGTTGAGGACCTTGTAGCCTAGATGGTAGCTTTCGTCAGGTTGATCAGATGAACTGTCCAGTTAGGCTGCAGAGATCAACTGAGGAAGTTGAGGACCTTGTAGCCTAGATGGTAGCTTTCGTCAGGTTGATCAGATGAACTGTCCAGTTAGGCTGCAGAGATCAACTGAGGAAGTTGAGGACCTTGTAGCCTAGATGGTAGCTTTCGTCAGGTTGATCAGATGAACTGTCCAGTTAAGCTGCAGAGATCAACTGAGGAAGTTGAGGACCTTGTAGCCTAGATGGTAGCTTTCGTCAGGTTGATCAGATGAACTGTCCAGTTAGGCTGCAGAGATCAACTGAGGAAGTTGAGGACCTTGTAGCCTAGATGGTAGCTTTCGTCAGGTTGATCAGATGGACTGTCCAGTTAGGCTGCAGAGATCAACTGAGGAAGTTGAGGATCTTGTAGCCTAGATGGTAGCTTTCGTCAGGTTGATCAGATGAACTGTCCAGTTAGGCTGCAGAGATCAACTGATGAAGTTGAGGACCTTGTAGCCTAGATGGTAGCTTTCGTCAGGTTGATCAGATGGACTGTCCAGTTAGGCTGCAGAGATCAACTGATGAAGTTGAGGACCTTGTAGCCTAGATGGTAGCTTTCGTCAGGTTGATCAGATGCCTAGTCCATTGAGGTTGCAGAGATCAACTGATGAAGTTGAGGATCTTGTAGCCTAGATGGTAGCTTTCGTCAGGTTGATCAGATGGCCTGTCCAGTTAGGCTGCAGAGAGCAACTGATGAAGTTGAGGATCTTGTAGCCTAGATGGTAGCTTTCGTCAGGTTGATCAGATGGCCTGTCCAGTTAGGCTGCAGAGATCAACTGATGAAGTTGAGGATCTTGTAGCCTAGATGGTAGCTTTCGTCAGGTTGATCAGATGGCCTGTCCGGTGAGGCTGCAGAGAGCAACTGATGAAGTTGAGGATCTTGTAGCCTAGATGGTAGCTTTCGTCAGGTTGATCAGATGGCCTGTCCAGTTAGGCTGCAGAGATCAACTGATGAAGTTGAGGATCTTGTAGCCTAGATGGTAGCTTTCGTCAGGTTGATCAGATGGCCTGTCCAGTTAGGCTGCAGAGAGCAACTGATGAAGTTGAGGATCTTGTAGCCTAGATGGTAGCTTTCGTCAGGTTGATCAGATGGCCTGTCCAGTTAGGCTGCAGAGATCAACTGATGAAGTTGAGGATCTTGTAGCCTAGATGGTAGCTTTCGTCAGGTTGATCAGATGGCCTGTCCGGTGAGGCTGCAGAGAGCAACTGATGAAGTTGAAGATCTTGTAGCCTAGATGGTAGCTTTCGTCAGGTTGATCAGATGGCCTGTCCGGTGAGGCTGCAGAGAGCAACTGATGAAGTTGAGGATCTTGTAGCCTAGATGGTAGCTTTCGTCAGGTTGATCAGATGGCCTGTCCGGTGAGGCTGCAGAGAGCAACTGATGAAATTGAGGATCTTTTAGCCTAGATGGTAGCTTTCGTCAGCTTGACGAGATGGCCTCAACAGCGAGGTTGTTGAGATCAAGTGATGAAGTTGACGAAGCTACCGTGCACCAGAGCTAGTGTATAATATAAACGCATTTACGTAACAACGACTACAACTTGCCTAATAAGGTTTGAGGTACAACGTTTCCGAGAGTCCTTGAAATTGTTTGCTTCTCTTAAAAAAAACTGAATCAGTCATTCTTCGATCTCGAATCACGCAAATTTCTCTGTACGAGAAAGTTCTTCCAAGAATCAGTTCCTTGAGATAAATCTTTCTTGGCTTGCTTAGCCATTATCTTGTACCCTTTGCAGATAGCATGTGACTAAAATGTTTTCAACTCTGCAACACGATGTTCTCTGCAGATCCACTAAACGACTTTATAACAGATTTGTCCAATTGTTCGTATATTATTATTATTATTATTATTATTATTATTATTATTATTATTATTATTATTATTGGTATTTGGTATTAAGAAACAACAGTTATTTACTGCTGATGAAGAGGCACATTATAAAAAGTGCAAATGCTCCTTTGTTTTTTAAATACACAATGGAAATAAATGTGGATACTTAAAATCCAAGATTCTTGGACACGGCATGGTATTTTCTTCAAGTTATTGTTCTTGATGTTGTTGTTATTATTATTATTATTATTATTATTATTATTATTATTATTATTATTATTATTATTATTATTGGGTATTAAGACTCCACAGTTTCATACTGCTGAAGAGGCACTTTATAAAAAGTGCAAATGCTCCTGTGTTTTTTAAATACACATCGTAAATACTGTGGATACTTCATATCCAAGATTCTTAGATACGGCATGGCGTTTTCTTAAAGTTGTTGTTGTTGTTATTGTTGTTGTTGTTGTTATTATTATTATTATTATTAGCTAAACTACAACCCTAGGTGAAAAATCAGGATGCTATAAACTCCAGGGGTCCAACATGGAACAGTAGAATCTCAAGGAATAATAAAAAGATATCCGTATAAGGTAGTTATAATTCTCTCTCTCTCTCTCTCTCTCTCTCTCTCTCTCTCTCTCTCTCCGACTGACTGCCTTATTTTAATGTAGCCATCTCGCTCGTCAAAAAAAAGTCTTGATTTTTTAAAATCCGAGGAAACACAATTATGCATTTTTTAACTCTTGTATTTACCTGTCGCGGTTCAGAATTATGAAACGATAATCCGCGTAATTCCGGCGATGACAAATGAACAGGTTGAGGCGATTTGTCATCCGCTGCGAGCGTTTTCGACGCTTGGCTGACATCCCCTTTTTAATGGGTAGGGGGATGGCTGATGGGGAAGAGGGAGAACTCTCTCTCTCTCTCTCTCTCTCTCTCTCTCTCTCTTCTCTTTTTTTGAAAAGAGAGAAATCACTTACTACTAATCGTCTCTCTCTCTCTCTCTCTCTCTCTCTCTCTCTCTTGATTTGAAAAGAGAAAAATCACCTACTACTACTACTACTACTCTCTCTCTCTCTCTCTCTCTCTCTCTCTCTCTCTCTCGTCCATTTTGAATGTTTTGATTTTGTCATTTATCTTCACTGCACTACAGGTATAAGAAAAGAGAAATCACTTACTAGCTTCTCTCTCTCTCTCTCTCTCTCTCTCTCTCTCTTCCTTTTTGATTATTTTGATTTGGTCATTTATTTTCACTGCATGAGGAAAGAGAAATCACTTATAGCCTCTCTCTCTCTCTCTCTCTCTCTCTCTCTCTCTCGTCCATTTTGAATGTTTTGATTTTGTCATTTATCTTCACTGCACTACAGGTATAAGAAAAGAGAAATCACTTACTAGCTTCTCTCTCTCTCTCTCTCTCTCTCTCTCTCTCTCTCTCCTTTTTGATTATTTTGATTTGGTCATTTATTTTCACTGCATGAGGAAAGAGAAATCACTTATAGCCTCTCTCTCTCTCTCTCTCTCTCTCTCAATGTTATGATGTCATCTATCTTCACTGCACTTCAGGTATGAGGAAAGAGAAATCACTCAACTAGCCTCTCTCTCTCTCTCTCTCTCTCTCTCTCTCTCTCTCTTTGGCTGTTTTGATTTTGCCGTCTATCTTCACTGCACTCCATGTATTAACAAAGAGAAATCACCTACTAGCTTCTCTCTCTCTCTCTCTCTCTCTCTCTCTCTCTCTGGTAAAGAGAAATAACTTTTTCCCTTAAGGGGAAAAATGTGCCATCAAGAATCATCATTGTTTTTATTGTTTTGTTTTTGGAGTAATTTGTTTTAATGTTGTCTTTATACATATACTTATTGGGTTATTAGTATTTTATCCTGGTTTGGCAGACTTCTCATCATAGAAAAGTTATGGCGTAGATTAAGTTACACAATATAAGATGAAAATGTATAATACAAAATATGAAATATAAAACAAACATAAGATACAAAATGCAATAATGAAATGATATAAAATCTAATAGTGTAAATATGAAATACAAAATGCAGAATATGGAAAGGTATAAATGGTGTTGCTTTTACTCATGATTTTTTTACCTGAGTATGTGATCCCCGCTGTTACCGTTATTTTCCACTTAGAATTTTTATGCCAGATGCCTGGCAGCTTTTCCATTAAGCTTAATGACTAACACAATATCAAAAATTAAATCCTTTTTTTGAGTCTGAATCGGAATCGCCCGAATGTTTGGTTGTGAGATAAAAATGAAAGTTGAAATACGTCTGGATCTTTTGAACACTTCGCCTCTTGAATTTAGTTGCTAAAAATGTTTTTGCTGTTTGGAATAAACGCTAGAATTTATATATTTTTTTTTCTCATGGGAATGTACAACATTTTAGATGTATGATTCATTATTTTAAAGGATTGTGTTTGGGAGAATCTTATATTTGCGTTCCAATACATTTAGATTTTATTTTTAAACTTTTCATGGAAATTATTATTATTATTATTATTATTATTATTATTATTATTATTAGCAAAGCTACAATCCTAGTTGGAAAAGCAGGATACTATAAACGCAATGGCTCCAACAAAGAAAATAGTCCAGTGAGGAGATGATATAAGCAAACAAATAAAAAAAAGTGTCTGAGAGTAGCCCCAAAGAAGAGAACTCTACCCCAAGACATTGGAAGACCATGGCACAATGTTCATGGCACTACCCAACACAATAGAACAATGCTTTGATTTTGGAGTGTCATTTTCCTAGAAGAGCTGCTTACCATGGCTAAAGAGTCTCTCCTACCGTTACCAAGGGGACAGTAGCCACTGCAATATTCCGAAGAAATTAAGTCCTTGGTGCTTGATGTCCTTCACACAGTTCAAACAACATTTCGAATATTTATCATTTCGTATAATTGTCCTTTCGAATAACTTTCTTTCGAACAATTTTCCATTCGAATAGCTGTTTTTCGAATAATAGTTTTCGAATAACTGTTTTCGATTAATTGTTTTCGAATAATTTTCATGATACGGAACAATTACAGTGCCGTTGTTAACTCCTTCTGTGAAGAATAAATTTTTCGGTTATCTTTGCGTTGTCAGGTGTATGAGGAAAGTTGAAAGCTAGAATAATGATATAGAATGAATTTGCTTCTTTCAGTGTGAAGTATGTATTGACTAGTATACCCAAGCCGTTAAACATGGCGTCTAAATATTTAGATAGATATGTACACATGTGCTTGGGAGAGTGCTGTTTCTGAGTTTATGTCCTTTCACCAGTGTACGACTACTACTTTTTCCCCATAGCATGACAGGAAATTATATATACATTATATATATATATATATATATATGTATGTATATGCATATACATATATATTATGTATATATATAAATATATATATATATATATAATATATATATGTATATATGTATATACATATATATTATGTATATATATATATATATATATACACACACACATATATATATATATATATATAGGTACAGTATATATATATATATATATATATTCCGACCCTTGTTCTTTATTATATAGGGGAGATTTTTTTATCATTGTCAGTTTTGTCTGTTTAAAAAACTTAATACTTCCATTTCTTATTTTTTTTTCTAAGCCAATTACAGTTTTAGTTTAATGTAGTCTGAAGGGTTGCGTTTAAAGTACTTAAAGTACTTAATTTAGTGACAATCAATTAATCATCATCGACCTATTAGCAGCAAGAATCCTAAGGAGGTACGATCCTCGAGCAAAGGTTTACTTCAAACACTTTTGTTTCTTATCCTTTCCGTGACATTTACACTCCTCCGGGCTAAATTTTCCAACTTATAATCTTTAGTGTTTCCAACCGGAATTTTTGTTTCCTTCTTTATAACGTGAGTAATATCAGTGTTGTAGAATCCCTCGTGATTTTTAAAATTGTTCAGAATTGTGAATGGCTTGGTAAAGAAAACATCGGTGTCCTTGTTTTGCTTTCCTCAAGGTTCATGTAGAAATTAGCATGGGAGAGATGTTGTTCTTTGTACTCTCATTTATTTTGCTTGCGTTGCGTTTTGCTTAATTAACACATATTTTATTGTTTGGTCTATTTAAAGTTATATATACATTATTTTTTCCCTTTTTCCAAATTTATAATTTTGAGTTTTTCATGTTCATAATCCCTATTTATTATTATTAGAGTGAATGGATCTCATAATCAAATTTTAAAATGGGGAATTTTGTGTTTGCTTGAGAGAGAGAGAGAGAGAGAGAGAGAGAGAGAGGGAGAAAGGGGTGGCTGGCGGATGTGAATGGATCCCATATTCAAATGTTAAAATGGGGAATTTTGTTTACTTGAGAGAGAGAGAGAGAGAGAGAGAGAGAGAGAGGTGGCTGGCGGATGTGAATGGATCTCATATTCAAATGTTAAAATGGGGAACTTTGTGTTTGCTTCACAGAGAGAGAGAGAGAGAGAGAGAGAGAGAGAGGGGTGGCTGGCGGATGTGAATGGATTTCATATTCAAATGTTAAAATGGGGAATTTTGTGTTTGCTTCAGAGAGAGAGAGAGAGAGAGAGAGAGAGAGAGAGAGAAAGGGGTGGCTGGCGGATGTGAATGGATCTCATATTCAAATGTTAAAATGGGGAATTTTGTGTTTGCTTGAGAGAGAGAGAGAGAGAGAGAGAGAGAGAGAGAGAGAGAGGGGGGTGGGGGTGGGGGGGGTGGCAGGTATGTGTCTTGTTATCGGATTTTGATGTTGAACGTTCCCTAATGGATTATTGAATTAGAAGTGGGAACACCAGTCTCGCGTTTGATTTCATTCCGGGGGAAAACTAGAGCTTCCATTTTCTTCAAAAATAAAGTTTTAAGAATTATTTTTTTAAAACTTTTTCAAAGATTACACTAAAGGAAAACTTAATAGCCTCTCCCTCTTTTAACTAATTGTTTTTAATATGTTAGGGAAGAAAAGACTGCCTGATGTCTCTTGTTTTTCAACAGAAAGTCTCTCATGTTGGATGTTGAAATTACTTAATTTTGTAGTGTTTTATTGACAGAATAGAGACGTTTCTATTTGATGGCATGTAAGATTTTTATGATGATGATTATTATTATTATTATTATTATTATTATTATTATTATTATGATGATGATGATGATGATGATTATTGTTGTTATTGTCATTATAGTTATTATTGTTATTATTAATGTTCAAGCCATCCTTTCTCTGATTTTTTTTTTTTTGAAAGATTTGGAAATATGAAATACAAACTACAAACACACACACACACACCCACCCACACCCACACCCACACAAACACGCACATTATATATATATATATATATATATACACGAGTATAATGTTTTTAAAAATACATGTATACACATATAATAATTTACTTTTACCAGGATTTTTAGTTATCTTGGTTTTCAAGAATGACAATAAAGTATGCAGAAAATCACTCTGGCTTTCTTTTGAAAATTCTAAATATTCATTGTAACAACTCGTGATTTTTTAAAATCTGATAATGACTTACTTTTGTCTTTTACTGCCAATGTGTTAAATCTGGGGAGACATTTGACAGCCGGTGTTTGAAACACGACTCCTTAGAGATGAAAATAAACGAATTAAGGAGAACATGTGCACAAAGCTTGTATTTTGATAATTGCAGATAAATCTTATCTTGTCAGAAATCTGATATTAGATCCGCTTCTCTTCTATTCTATTTTCTTTTTTCATTTATTTTTCTTATTTGATTTGTAGTACATCCAGCGTGTTCGGTAACAGGATTTTGATATGAAGAAAAAAACTTACCCTGTAATTTTTAACCAGATAACCACTAATGACTTTTTTCATCTTGACACAAAACTCCTGTTTTTTTTTTTATTTTATTTTATTTATTTATTTTTTTTTGTTACTTAAAACTGAATCTAAAGTGGCATTGGATCAGCCTGGTCTGAGGCCCCCGAAGTAAGAGTAAGAGTATGAAACTGAACCTGATCTGGTAGAATGTTCTAATAATAATTCGTTATTGATTACCTGGTCTGTAGTTTTCAATTTTAACACGCTATTAAAGGTTACTTCTTCTCCACCGTTATCCCTACATTAAGGAGTCGGTTGCTTGATGCTCCCTCTCCAATGCCTTTGATCAAAGGCACCCTCTTCCACCAAACCTCTTCTCTCAATATCATCCTTCACCTTATATCCTAATCTAATTCTCTGCCTCCTCCTTGATCTTCTCCCTCTAACAAGTTCCTCCCAAGCCTTCCTCACTCCCCCCTCACTAGCCATCCTTAATACCTAGGCTTAATAGGTACCCACACCATCTCAGTCAGTGACACTCTTATTACCTACTCAGATTTATTTTATAGTCTTGTCGAAACTCTTAATATCATTCATGGGTTATCTATAAACTCTTCGAAAGGGGATGAAAAAATAACCCTTTTGAAATAGGCAAGTAGTATTTAAAGATGTCTCGGAACACAGAGAATTGTGTATCAACCGTGTGTCACACGATCGTACATAGTAACGACATTTCATTTTTTGTATATATTATGCTTGTATCTTCGCTCACCCCTCGCACTGATAAGGACCTGAAATAACACGTATGTTTTTTTCACCTGACTGTTAACCGATATGGTGTCGGTTGAACAGGATATTTCCTGTTGCATTGAGTTTTTGTATATAAAGGAGAGTGTTCTGTAATAAAGTTACTCAATTGCTTTCATCCTGTCTTTGAGTCACAGTCTTCTCTCGGCTCGTCACAATTGCCTAACTTTGAAGTGAATGGCGTGAAGGACCTGTCCATGATGTTTAAAGTATTATGTGTAAATAAGGGTTGTTATGGCCTGATCGGTAACGTCTCTGGTTGGTGTTTGCCAGACGGGGATTCGAGCCCCTCTAAGATTCGATAGTTCATTTACTGTCTACAACCATACCATCCTTGTGAAGTAAGGGTGGGCCGTTTGAGGGAACCTATAGGTCTATTTGCTGAGTCATCAGCAGCCATTTCACGGTTGTTGTGGCCTGATTGGTAACGTCTCTGGTTGGTGTTTGCCAGTCGGAGATTAGAGTCCCGCTCAATCTCGTTAGTGCCATTAGTCCTAGCTTGGGTGGAGAGTGGGCTTGGGCGCTGATCATATGATATTTGGACAGTCTCGAGTGCATTTTCCTGCTTGCTAGGGCAATGTCACGGTCCCTTGCCTCAGGCATTTATGAGCGACCTTTAAAACTTTCAGTACTGCGGTTGGGGGTAAGAGTCAGGTCAGTAATTGCATTACTGATGTTTTCTTTATATATCATATTATTATTAGTAACGTTCTTCAAATGTTGATGCATGTCCCATTTTCGTTGTCAGGATGTTTAAAAACATTCTTGACATCAGTAATTAGAAAAAGTTACTATATATTATACTGTTTTTAAAATAACCATCTGACTAAATTCACCTGTTTTCTTCAAGGAATATTTAGCAACTATTATTACAAAATTAGATTAAAACAGAGAGAGAGAGAGAGAGAGAGAGAGAGAGAGAGAGAG
>NC_090744.1:16280863-16300863 GCF_036898095.1 Palaemon carinicauda | reverse complement strand
ATATGGCCCGGCACTAGGAAGTGGGCCATAATAAAGTCATAATAATTTCGGTGATTCGTTTAAATGGAGTGCAATGTTCACTCAATTAGAGCTCATATTTCCCCTAATGGAGTGGAAATCTCCGTGGACCTTCCTGAGTCTTAGTCATTTACTCGCCAGGGGGGAGAGGGGGAGCAGGATGAGGAGGTTCTCTCTCTCTCTCTCTCTCTCTCTCTCTCTCTCTCTCTCTCTAGTTTTTGGACCAGCTTGTACAATTTGTTGTAATATCATAAAAATCGTACTTTCTTTTATTCAGTATTTAAACTTTTTGCCCGGGTTTTGATTACCACGTTTTCGCAAACAGTGATCAAGAGATTGAAGGTACGTCTTTACTTCGCTGATGTGTTAATCATGTGCCCTAAGAAATGAATCATTCCATTAAGTTTCTTGGTATATTATCTTCGTCTTTAGAATCTACTAGGATTTCACTTGTAGAACTATCTCTGAGTGGCTTTAGCTATAGAACGTAATGATTATAATTATTACTTTCTAAGCTACAGCCCTTGTTGGAAAAGTAGGATGCTATAAGCCAAGGGGCTCCAGCAGGGAAAATAGCCCAGTGAGGAAAGGAAACATGGAAAAATAAAATATTTTAAAAACAGTAACATTGAAATAAATATATCCTATATAGATTATAAAAACTTTAACAAAACAAGAGGAAGAGAAACTAGACAAAACAGTGTGCCCGAGTATACCCTCAAGCAAGAGAACTCTAACCCAAGACAGTTGAAGACCATGGTACAGAGGCTATGACACTACCCAAGACTAGAGAACAAGGGTTTGATTTTGGAGTGTCCTTCTCCTAGAAGTGCTGCTGATACAGCTAAAGAGTCCCTTCTACCCTTAACAAAAGGAAAGTGGCCACTGAAGAATTACAGTGCAGTAACCCCTTGGTTGAAAAAGAATTGTTTTGTAATCTCAGTGTTGTTAGGTGTATGAGGACAGAGGAGAATTAGTAAAGAATAGGCCAGACTATTCGCTGTGTGTAGGCAAAGGGGAAATGAACCGTAACCAGAGAGAAGGATCCAATTTAGTACTGTCTGGCCAGTCAAAAGACCCCATAACTCTCTACTGGTAGTATCTGGTGAAGGTATTGTAGCAAGGATAGAAATGACACTTCGAAAATCATAAAAAGTCATGTATGTATGTGTCTGTATGCATATTCATATATGTACATATTCATTTATACAAGTCTTGCATGAATGTGGATGTCATGAAATTCCAGCTGTTAAAAATTGGTAGGAATAACTTCTTTGTGTTCTATCTATCGAAACCTGTACTTGGATGATAATATTTTCGATTGACTTCTTACCACTATAGCTAAGATACAAGGAGATGATAGAACACACTTTTATTCAAGTTGGCGATTTCAATGTTTACCATAAGACTTGGCTGAATTCAGTTTCTCCAAATGATCACCGTGGCTTAATTAGGCTGTGAGTAAATCATAGTTGAGGGTACTCATGAGTCTGGTAATTTCTTGGACTTGGTATACTAAGGGTTTGTGGTGGCCTGTTGGTAACTTCCTTGTCTGGTGATCGCCCGACTGGAGTTCGAGTCACGCTCTAACTCGTTAGTTCCTTTGGTCGCTGCAACCTCACCATCCGTGTGAGGTAAGGGGGAGCTGAGCCGAGTCATGAGCAGCTATTGCCTGGCCCTCCGTAATCCTAGCTTGGGTGGAGACAGGGTTTTGGGCGCTGATCATATGTATATATGGTCAATCTCCAGGGCATTGTCCTGCTTGATAGAGCAATGTCACTGTCCCTTGCCTCTGCCATACATGAGCAACCTTTAACCCTTTAAACAGTACATTGATTCCCTGGTATTATATTAGCCAAGGTTAGTTCCCCAGTTGGGTCGTACTGCATGATTATAATTTGGTTTCGTTAGTAATCAAGACTGAGCTGCCTGACTTGATGTGTCATATTCTTGTAAGGTATATAAAATATCTCAATCAGACTGTAATGGTATTATGAGTGATCATTTGCATTTGAATTGGTCACAAATGTATAAAGGGGTAGTTTGTTTTTCTCTTAAATGGAAATCTGGTCAACATAATTGATGAACTTATTCCTTCACTTGTTAAATTATCGAACTTACACAAACCCTGGTTCAAAGATTGTGGACGTGAAACATTAGTCCTATCATTTTTGTGGAAAATTGATATTTGTTTGGGAATGATTATGCTAATTTAAGAGATTTTACTTACAAAGTTTATACTTTAGTTGAAAAGGTATACAATTTGACCATAAATGAAACTCTTTTGGCAAGACGTCTAAGTAGGTCTGCTGAAAGTAGTCATCTCTTCCCTTGTTTGCAGATTGTCTTTTGCAAAGGCTTTGCAGCATGTGTTGCTCATTTTACAATTTCTAATGCTATAAGGAAATCACTTGATTATGGTCATGAAGTTTGTTTAATTGGCCTTGATTTTAGTGCTGTTTTTTGTTCTGTGTTAATTATGAGGCACTTGGTTTCAAACTTATGCAGATGGGAATAGGTGGGTCTTTTAGTAACATTAATATTAGATTTTTAGGTAACACATTGCTAGATAGTTGTTGATAGGCACCTTAGTGACTATAGGAAGATGATATTTGGTGTTCCTCAGTTTACTATTATCGGCCCATTACTTTTCTTACTACATTATATACGCGTGAGATGGAGTTTGGCTAGAAAAAAGTTTGCTGCATATGCAGATGATGCTACTCTTTTTGCAGCATCAGTTCCACCTCCTGAATGTAGCCGAACCTTTATTAAAGGCCAAGGTGGAATCAGTTCATGGCACAAATTATGGGGGATGAAATTGAACCCTAAAAAAACTCAAAGTATGATTGTAAATAGAACAAGCATCCAGATCTTTACATTGAAAAATGTCTCTTTAACTATGTACAACTAATTTAAAATTTTAGTCATGATTCTTGATTACAAATTTACTTTCAAGGAACAAATCTGGTCAGTTTCTTCTTCAGTTGCAAAAAAAAAAAAAAAAATTGCCTTTTTATAAAGTTTTTTTTTTAAACATTTTCGGCGATCAGTCTATCCTGAGGATATGTTTTAAATCATTCATTCTACCATGTTTTGATTATGATTCTTCAGCTTTTGATTCTCATCATAATTTATTGGACAAAACCATGTCTTCTGTTAAATTCCTTATTCCTTATTCCTTATCTGGATGTTAATCACTGTTACTGTCGTTCAGATAGTTTTTTTTATGCATGTTGCATAACATTTTTCATAATTCAGACTATCCTTTGTATTAAGATCTTCCCAGACTGTACTGTGTTGTACGTAGTACTAGACAGGCAGTTAATTCTAACAGGCTTGCCTTCTCAAACATACGTCACAACGTGACACATTCTAAAATTTTTTATTCCAGCTGTGACCAGATTATGGAATGATCTTCCTATTCTGGGGGTTGAATCGGTGAAACTTAAAAAGCCCAGAACTTGTTACAATTACATTTCTATTGAACAGGTTGGCTTAAGTCTCGTTTCATAGTTTATATATGATTAGTCTAGCGTTGTCACTGATCTCTCTCTCTCTCTCTCTCTCTCTCTCTCTCTCTCTCTATATATATATATATATGTATACTATATATATATGTATATATATATATATATATATAGTTTATTTGTGATTTCTCTAATTCGTATCTGCATTGTGCTGCTTTACTTGTTAGAGGCTCCCCACTCCTTCCATTTAAAGGTTTAATGGCCGGTCATGAAGGACAGAGGCAAGGGACAGTGACATTGCCCCATCAAGCAGGACAATACCCTAGAGACTGACCATATATACATATGATTAGCGCCCATGCCCCCTCTACACCCAAGCTAGGAGCAAGGATGGCCAGGCAATGGCTTGTGGTGACTCAGCAGATAGACTTATAGCCTCCCCCCAAACCCCCCATCCTTAGCTCACAAGCATGGTGAGGTTGCAGCGACCAAAGAAGCTTACCAAGTTTGAGTGGGACTCGAACCCCAGTCTGGCGTTCACCAGTCGGGGGATGTTACCTCATTGGCTACCACAATCTATTAATTCCAACGAGTCAATTCTTTTTAGTGAGGCAGATTTGCTCCGACTCGCAGGGGTGCCCTTTTAGCTCGGAAAAGTTTCCTGATCGCTGATTGGTTGGACAAAGATAATTCTAACCAATCAGATAGCGAGAAACTTTTCCGTGCTAAAAAGGCACCGCTGCGAGTCGGTGCAAATGCACCTCATTAAAAAAATTGACTATAGTGTTGTAGCTTGGCTATTAATAATGATATTAATCATGTTTTAAGCCCTCCTCGATCACGAGAAATGTTTTGAGGAAGCAATCTCGCCATCTTCTTTACATACTTTTAAGATAGCAGGAAACTTTTCCGTGCTAAAAAGGCACCGCTGCGAGTCGGTGCAAATGCGCCTCATTAAAAAAAATGACTATAGTGTTCTAGTTTGGCTATTAATAATAATATTAATCACGTTTAAACCCTCCTCGATCACGAGAAATGTTTTGAGGAAGCAATCTTGCCATCTTCTTTACATACTTTTACGATGTCTCTGGAACAAGTCGGTGAAATTGTGTCCTCGGAAACGTGTCCTTCAGTCGTCCGTAAATTTCCTCGCAAGAAAATAGTCGTCTTTTCAGAGCCAACAAAGAATACTTGGGTAGTTTGGATTTAATTGGAAGCCGGATGTGGAAAGAGTCAGCATTCTTTTCTCTCTCTTTTTTTTTTTCAAGAGAAGTCTGGAATATTATTCCCCCCCCCCCGCTCCCCCCCCACCTCTCACCCCCACCCCCCTTCATTAACATGTCAAAAAACAGTTAGTAATGACTGATGGTGAATTTATTCGGTATTCCATTTATAAATGTTGAAATCGCGGGGAAGTGCTTTTCATTTTATTTGACATATAATATTTCACTTGACCATCAATCATATCAAATGACAGTGGTATACTATTAATAGAAAAAAATAGATATTCTTGTCGATAACACGACGGATATAAGTGATGTTTTATTTAGAATATTTTTTTCTGTGCTTTCGAATATTCACCAATGTTCGAACTAACGCAAAACTAGTTTATATTTGGATATGCTTTCGTTTACTGCATTTTTGTGCTCATGTAATTGAAAAATCTCAGTTGAAATATGCAAGGATTTGTTCAGAAGGTTTTTAAACATACCAATTCGAAATGGTTAGCATTTTCGTTCGCTAATTTTAGTTTATTTGTTCCTAGTATATTTAGATATGCTTTTGTTTACTGCATTTTTTGTGCTCTTATGTAATTGAAAAGTTTGAGTTGAAATATGCAAGGATTTGTTCAGAAGGTTTTTTAACATAATTCGAAAGAAATATGGTTAGCATTTTTGTTTGCTAATTTTAGTTCATTTGTTCCTATGAAATTTAAAATCATGGAAGGTTCGTTGATGATTCTAAATTTTATATTGAGAGGATTTATAAAACGCAATTTTTCACGGACAATAGGCAGGCTGCTCCAGCGAACTTTTTGTTGTAACCCGAAATGTATTTTCAAAATTCAAATGTCAAGAGTTGCGATGTTTTTTTGTTTTTTTCAAAAATTCATATACCAAAGGATGCCGCATTCTTTTTTTCTTTGTTTTATTTGTGTTTGTGTGATTCAAATGACAAGGGTTGCGCCATTCTTCATTTCAATTTTTTATTTTTTTTGTATGTGTATTTTTTTCAAAAATTCATATACCAAACGATGCCGCATTCTTTTTTTCTTTGTTTTATTTGTGTTTGTGTGATTCAAATGACAAGGGTTGCGCCATTCTTCATTTCAATTTTTTATTTTTTTTGTATGTGTATTTTTTTCAAAAATTCATATACCAAAGGATGCCGCATTCTTTTTTTCTTTGTTTTATTTGTGTTTGTGTGATTCAAATGACAAGGGTTGCGCCATTCTTCATTTCAATTTTTTATTTTTTTTGTATGTGTATTTTTTTCAAAAATTCATATACCAAAGGATGCCGCATTCTTTTTTTCTTTGTTTTATTTGTGTTTGTGTGATTCAAATGACAAGGGTTGCGCCATTCTTCATTTCAATTTTTTATTTTTTTTTGTATGTGTATTTTTTGTGACCCCCTTTTTTTGTATTTTCAAAATACAAATGTCAAAGGTTGCCGTATTCTTTTTTTTTTTTATTTGTGTTTGTGTGATTCAAATGTCAAGGATTGCGAGATTGTTTTAATTGTATATATTCAAAATTCAAATGTCAAAGGTTGCCGCATTCTTCTTTTTCTTTTTTATTTGTGTTTGTGTGATTCAAATGTCAAGGATTGCGAGATTTTTTAATTGTATATATTCAAAATTCAAATGTCAAAGGTTGCCGCATTTTTTTTTTCTTTTTTTATTTGTGTTTGTGTGATTCAAATGTCAAGGATTGTGACATCTATTTTTATTGTATGTTTTGAAAATTCAAACGTCAAAGGTTGCCACATCCTTTTTTTTTCTTTTTTTATTTGTGTTTGTGTGATTCATATGTCAAAGGTTGCCGCATTCTTTTTTTTTTCTTTTTTTTTATTTGTGTTTGTGTGATTCAAATGTCAAGGATTGCGACATTCTTTATTTTAATTTTTTGTGCATTCTCAAAATTCAAATACCAAAGGTTGCCGCATTCTCCTAGATTTATTTGTGTTTGTGTGATTCAAATGTCAAGGACTGCGACATCTATTTTTATTGTATATTTTCAAATTTCAAATGCCAAAGGTTGCCGCATTTTTATTTTTTTTTTTATTTTTTTTTTTTTGTGTTTGTGTGATTCAAATGTCAAGGACTGCGATATCTATTTTTATTGTATATATTCAAATTTCAAATGCCAAAGGTTGCCGCATTCTTTATTTCTTTATTTTGTGTTTGTGTGATTCAAATGTCAAGGATTGCGACATTCATTTTTATTGTATGTTTTTAAAATTCAAATACCAAAGGTTGCCGCATTTTTTTTTTTTTTTTGTGTTTGTTTGATTCAAATGTCAAGGACTGCGACATCTATTTTTATTGTATATTTTCAAATTTCAAATGCCAAAGGTTGCCACATTTTTTCCCCTGTTGTTTTTGTGTGTGTGGTATGGAAACGAGCCTGCCATAAAAATGCGTTGTTAACTCAGCTTTATCTACGCCGATTTCCCCTCAAATTTTACGACCCTCCCGGTGTGTGTTACGTCTCTGTTTGTTCGTACTTTACGAGTCCTGTTGGAAGCTCTTTCTTCCAACTTCCTCTTTGCTTCAACGTTGCTCGAAACTGTCCTACTTTGCTCCTACAATGGTCTATAACCTTGTTGTTGTTATTTGACACAAGGATTCTGCTGCAGATAGATTTCGTTTGTGATGGTGCAAGGGCCATCTCTCTCTCTCTCTCTCTCTCTCTCTCTCTCTCTCTCTCTGAGGATATTCATGTCTTTTATTTCTTAGTTGAACTATTTTGTATGTGAATAAAAATATTTAAATAAAGATAGTTTTTCAGTATTACATAAACTAATAAGCTGTGCAACATGAACATATTATTATTATTATTATTATTGTTGTTGTTGATCTTCGTGCTCAGGATTGTCTTAAACATCTTTGTCTAAAAGTGTTAGATTTGTGCTCTGATGGAAGTACGACCTAGATAGTTATACCTAGTTGTGGCTTTACTATTTTTCTAAGTATGATTATTATCCATTAGATAGTAATATATATATATATATATATATATGTGTATATATATATATATATATATATATATGGATTAGGATTATAATCACTGAGCACATATAATCATCTCATTTATTTATTTTAATCCTTTCTCTTCTCTTGTTATTGCTTTTATTTTGACAATTCTTGTTTCCATTGTTTCTCCTTGTCCTTCCTTCCCAGAGGTTCTGATTGGCTGGTGGTAACGTTCTTGCCTGGTATTGCCAGACTGGGATTCGAGTCCCACTCAAACTTGTTAGTCCTTTGTTCGCTGCAACCTCACAATTTTTGTGAGCTAAGGATGGTGTTATTTGGGGGAACTTATAAGTCTATCTGCTGAGTCATCAGCAGCCATTGCCTGGCCCTCCTTGGGTGGAGAGGAGGCTTGGGCGCTGATCATATGTAATCCATTGCCTGACCCTCCTTGGTCCTAGCTCAGGTGGAGAGTAGGCTTGGGCGCTTATCATATGATATATGGTCAGTCTCTAGGGCATTGTCCTGCTTGATAGGGCAATAGCACTGTCCCTTGCCTCTGTCATTCATGAGCGACCTTTAAACCTTTAAGTGAGTAATATTTTTTTTTCCACCCGTCTTGATGTGTTTTAATGATAAGTGCATTTGCAATCTTAAGTTCCCATGTTATTATGGAGAGATGAGTTTTGTATCGGGGCAATGCGTCATGTCATAAAGGCCAATTTCCCCATGTTGTATTATAAGAAATGGATATAAGAAAGAAACAAGATAAAAGAAAAAAACTAGATATTATTTGATCTCCTCGAGGAACTTGGATGACGTCAACAGCATCCCCACTCGAAGCGAAGTTGATGACTATTGATGGATACTGATAGAGATAGCGCCATTGCAAGGAGAGGCCAAGATGGGCGATGTTGTCGGTGCTTCCTTACGGGATCGTCGACTATCCGCGCCAACCATCCTTGACACTGTCTTGGGGTTTCGAGCACCGTCTTCTCAATTTGTAGACTGGATCACAATTTTTATTGACGAGATTGGGGGGCCGAGGCAAGATCAAGAAGTTTGCCACCAGTGAGGGGGAGATCTCTGCCTCCCTCCCCCCCTTAACTCAACTCCATCTAACTCCCACCCCCCTACAAAAGCACCTACCAACCCCTCCCTACCATATCTTCTGTCTTTCTCGCACGAAACCCCGCCCCCCCTTTGAAGGGATCAGCATAATTTTTTCCTTCCTGCATTGTTGTGGATCATTTTTCTTTCTAATTTTGTTGTATCTTGAGTACCGAAGAAGGGGAGACGTGTTGCTGGTAAAAGGATTTGATGTCTATATTTTGGGGGGATTTTTTATCCTTTTTTTCCTGACAATCGCCAGTACCTGTAGAGATGAACCTATTGGTGTTAATAATAGGCATGATGGAAGTGATAATGATGTTGATAATTATAATAGTAATACCAGTAATGATGATAAAAGTGGTGATAGGAACGAAAGAGTTGGACTTAATTAAAGACTTGTACAAAAGACTACTTAGTGTTGAGTTCGTAGACAATTATATATATATATATGTATATATATATATATATATATATATATATATATATATATGTATATATATGTATGTGTGCGTGTGTGTGTAAATATCACCCACGAATGGCATTTAATACCGAATTCTATCTTGGGAATCTATATCCACTTTGAATTCATTTTATGGTAACAGCTTCTTGCCGGGTAGAGATTCGAACCCCTACCTATTCGGACGGAAACCATGCCTGCGAGGAGTCTACCAACTGAGCCGAATAGTTAGGGGTTCGAATCTTTACCCGGCCAGAAGCTGTTACCATAAAATGAATTCCAAGTGGATATATATTCACAAGATAGAATTCGGTATTAATAGCCATTCGCGGGTGATATTTACATTGATTGAAATCACGAGTGTTAGTGATATAAATTCATCATACATATATATACATACATACATATATATATATATATATATATATATATATATATATATATATATATATATATATGGACTTTATATGTGGTTGGAACATTGTTGTTAGTGATTTGATAGCCCCAGCCATGAAGAGTGCTAAAATTGGATTTTACCTTTGTTATAGATATTCCAGTGAAGGTTTAACACCTGGGAAGAAATTGACCTACTCCCTTTTAACAGTCATGATCATAAGTTTTTAACAAGTTTATATATATGTATATATATATATATATATATATGTATGTGTGTGTAAGAAGGTTAATGTTTTCTACTAGATTCGTATGGCGTTATTGCTATCAGTGCACCTTATGCTGTTCACTGTAGGCATTACGTGGGGTCTTCAAAGCGTTCCTTGGGCCCTTAGTTACCCTTGAAGGTTTAGAGGCTCCTCATGGATGCCAGAGGCAAGGAACAGTGACATTGCCCTATCAAGCAGTACAATACCCTAGACTGTCCATATATTCATATGGTCAGCGCCAAAGCCCCCATCTCCACCCAAGCTAGAACCAAGGGGACCAGGCAATGGCTGCTGATGATTCAGCAGATGGACCTATAGGCTCCCCCAAATCCCACATCCTTAGCTTATAATAATGATGATGTTGCAGCGATCAAAGGAACTAACGAGTATGAGCGGGACTCGAAACCCAATTTGGCGATCACCAGTCAGGGACGTTACCACATAGGCCACAACACTTGCGTTCTGAATGGCCACACAGGCCCCAGCTGCGCGGTATTTAGCCCAGATTCATAAAGGCAATCTTTTCAAAATGGATGCTTCAGGTATCACATCATTATCGAAATCACTATACCTTGGGTATAACTCACACCCAACTTGAACTATTTGTGTATATTCTTTACAGATTCTCCTCTGTCCTCATATACCTGACAACACTGAGATTACCAAACAATTCTTCTTCACCCGAGTGGTTAACTACTGTACTGTAACTGTTCAGTGGGTACTTTCCTATTAGTGAGGGTAGAAGAGACTCTTTAGCTATGGTAAGTAGCTCTTCTAGGAGGGCACTTCAAATTCAAACCATTGCTCTCTAGTCTTGGGTAGTTCCATAGCCTCTGTAACATAGTCTTCTATTGTCTTGGGTTAGATTTCTCTTGCTTGTGGGTACACTCTAGCACACTATTCTATCCCATTTCTCTTCCTCTAGTTTTGTTAAAGTTTTTATAATTTATTAAGGAAATATTTATTTTAATGTTGTTAATGGTGTTGGGATATTTTATTTTTCCTTGTTTCCTTTCCTCACTGGGCTATTTTCCCTGTTGGGGCCCTTGTGTTTATATTATCCTGCTTTTCCTACTCGGGTTGTAATGATGATAGTGATGATAATAATAATAATAATAATAATAATAATAATAATAATAATAAAGTGTATCCTATTAAAAATTTTCCAAATACCTCAGAATGGAAACAAATATAAAATTGTCAAATTAATATGCAGTCCTACATCGTTTCACCAGCGAACATATTTCAAATTATGTTTATAGCAAGATATAGCGATATTTCCAATAGATATGAAATATTCCATCGTAAATATCCAGTGGGCAATGGAACTTTTCCTCTCCTTCCGAAAAAAAAGAAAATGCAATAAATGGCTAAACTATTACTCGAAAAATCGAGAATTCTAAAATAACAAAAATGTAATATCGCCGGAGAAGAAGTTTGCGTAATGTTGATTAGAATATTTGTATTGTATTTTTTTAAGATATTTTGGGGATCATGTGTGTTTCTTATTTACAAGAGTTTACAAGGGTATTTTGATTGTGATACCAATCTTCTCTCTCTCTCTCTCTCTCTCTCTCACACACACACACACACACACAGTTGGTAAACTCAAGCCTCATAATTCATGTTAATTGATTTTGATACCCACCATTCTCTCTCTCTCTCTCTCTCTCTCTCTCTCTCTCAGTTGGTAAACCTAAGCCTCATAATTCATGTTATTTGATCTTGATACCCACCATTTTCTCTCTCTCTCTCTCTCTCTCTCTCTCTCTTATTTTCTAATTTCAAGCCCCATAATTCATGTTATTTGATTTTGATCTCACCTCTCTCTCTCTCTCTCTCTCTCTCTCTCTCTCTCTCTTATTTTCTAATTTCAAGCCCCATAATTCATGTTATTTGATTTTGATACCCACCATTCTCTCTCTCTCTCTCTCTCTCTCTCTCTCTCTCTCTCTCTCTTCTCTCTCTCTCTCTTCTCTCTCTCTCTCTCTCTCTCAATTCCTGTTGTTGGAATTATATTTATTTTATTAGTTCTTTGTGGTACCCGCACATAAACGCTAGCTGTGTCTTCTGACGCTTTTGTTCTTTGTCTTCCAAGCTGACTTTCCAGGTCTTCCCAGATCTTTCCAGTCGCTGACCGCATTCTTTCCAGCAAGTAGCGTTCCCTCGGTCATGGCGTCCCAGCTGGTGGAAATTAATTATTACAAACATAGCGGTCGTTGTATTGTCCTTTCCCGACCTGATTTCGGGGTCTTCGGGTCGCATTTGTTTACCTCGGTAATTTACCTCGTGATTTAATCCAAGGAAAACCGGTTGAACGTTAGACAAGCTCGCATACACAGGCATCGGGTTAGGGTAGAATATTGAACAGTATGTCATTGCATTTTGTATTTGGTAATTGTGTTTTTTTTATAATAATTACCTCCTCCAACGGAGTTGGAAGGTTATGTTTTATCCCATGTTTGTGTGTGTGTGTGTGTGTGTTTGTTCGTGAACAGCTTCCTGCCACAATTTTCATCATAGAGTAAATAAACTTGCAGGGATTAGCTCTTATGTTAAAATGATGGAAATGATTAAATGTTGGAAGGTCACGGTCAAAGGTCAAGGTCACGGTCAAAGGTCAAGGTCACGGTCAAAGGTCAAGGTCACGGTCAAAGGTCAAGGTCACGGTCAAGCAAAATGTCCAATTCACGTAATCAGCTATACGTTTGGACATTGTTTTCACAGACACTTCAAACTTGGTTCAGATTTGAGTGTATGAAAATCTACACCAATTAATACATCCACAGTATAGGTCAAAGGTCAAGGTCAGAGGCAAGGGACAGTGACATTGCCCCAGCAAGTAGGACAATGTCTTAGAGACTGACCATATATTATATGATCAGCGCCCAAGCCCCTTCTGCACCCAAGCTAGGACCAGGGGAGGACCAGGCAATGGCTGCTGATAACTCAGGAGATAGACCTATAGGCTCCCCCAAACCCCCCAAACCTTAGCTGAAAGGAATGGTAAAGTTGCAGACACTAAAGGCACTAACGAGTCTGAGCGGGTCTGGAACCCCCGCTTCTACTGTAACTTTGTCTTCAGCTCATTATTTTGTTATTAGCATTTTACCTTAGAATCCTCCGTACGTATCTTGAATTCTCGATGCCACTATTTATATAGAACATAATGTAGGGGAGGTAAGTCTCCATGAGACTCACTCTCTCTCTCTCTCTCTCTCTCTCTCTCTCTCTCTCTCCTGTTTGGGAGTAACTTGAATCAACGTTATATTTTTTATGTGAATTTTCTGGATTGATTTTTTATTTATTTCTCTCTCTCTCTCTCTCTCTCTCTCTCTCTCTCTCTCCTGTTTGGGAGTAACTTGAATCAACGTTATATTTTTTATGTGAATTTTCTGGATTGATTTTTTATTTATTTCTCTCTCTCTCTCTCTCTCTCTCTCTCTCTCTCTCTCTCTCCTGTTTGGAAGTAACTTGAATCAACGTTATATTTTTTATGTGAATTTTCTGGATTGATTTTTTATTTATTTCTCTCTCTCTCTCTCTCTCTCTCTCTCTCTCTCTCTCTCTTTCCAGCCTAAATTTTACCGCCTCCTTTTTCTAATTACTCTATATCAGCAGGTGCACCTTGTCCATGGTACCATTTCTCTCTCTCTCTCTCTCTCTCTCTCTCTCTCTCTCTCTCTAGCCTAAATTTTACCGCCTCCTTTTTCTAATTACTTTATATCAGCAGGTGCACCTTGTCCTTGGGACCATTTCTCTTCTCTCTCTCTCTCTCTCTCTCTCTCTCTCTCTCTCTCTCTCTCATCCAATTTTATTGTCACGCGTGATGACTGAACGCAATCCCCATACCCAATCAGCTTTTCTGGTATTAAATTGATTACGTCTCGTCTTGGAAGCCTCGTATATTTCAAATTGCTTTAGCCTCTCTTAAGTTCAACTGTCGAAACCTCTCTAACCGTATATTATGAAACTCTGTGATAGTTTCCTCCTTCAGTTTTGGTACCATTATTCTCATATTTTGAAGGTTTCATCATTTCTTACTCTTGTTTAAAGGTCTAAACTCTTAAAGGCTGCTCATGAATGACAAGGGAAAGGGACAGGGATATTGCCCTAACGAGTAGGACAATGCCCTAGAGACTGACCATATATATATATATATATATATATATTTATATATAATGATAGCGCCCAAAGCCCCCTCTCCACCCAAGCTAAGACCAAGGGGGCCAGACAATGACTGCTGAGGACTCAGCAGATACGCGTATAGGCTCCCCCAAATCCCCCCATCCTTAACTCACAACGATGGTGAGGTTGCAGCGACCAAAGAAACTAACGAGTCTGAGCGTGACTCGAACCCCTGTCCGGCGTTCACCAGTCAGGTGGTTTATTCCATCTGCGACCAAGTTGTGGAATTATATTAATCAGGTAGCTGAATCGGTAGAACTTCAAAAGTTCTAACTTGCAGCAAATGTTTTTATGTTGAACAGGCTGACATAAGTTTCTTTCTGTAGTTTATATATGAAAGATCTGTTTTAATGTTGTTATTGTTCTTAAAATATTTTATTTCAAT
Source organism: Palaemon carinicauda (assembly GCF_036898095.1). Classification (NCBI taxonomy): domain Eukaryota; kingdom Metazoa; phylum Arthropoda; class Malacostraca; order Decapoda; family Palaemonidae; genus Palaemon; species Palaemon carinicauda. The sequence continues at coordinate 16,286,376 of NC_090744.1, read as the reverse complement.
TGTTCATTACTTTTCATATAGTTTATTAATTTCCCGATTTCCTTTCCTCACTGGGCTATTTTTCCCTGTTAAAGCCCTTGGAGCTTTCTTTAATTTTGATTTGTTTCACATTTTTTGAAAGGAAGATGTTTTTTGGGAAGACTTCCTGTGTTCATATTTCGCTTTAAGAAGGTTCTTACGTATATTAACGTAAAATGAGAATCAAGGTATTGAATGGGGAAACACACAGAGAGAGAGAGAGAGAGAGAGAGAGAGAGAGAGTATTGAATCGATTTATGGGAAACATTAGAGAGAGATAGAGAAAGAGAGAGAGATAGAGAAAGAGAGAGAGAGAGAGTATTGAATGGATTTATGGGAAACTAGAGAGAGAGAGAGTATTGAATGGATTTATGGGAAACTAAGAGAGAGAGAGAGAGAGAGAGAGAGAGAGAGAGAGAGAGAGAGAGAAAGTATTGAATGGATTTATGGGAAACTAAGAGAGAGAGAGAGAGAGAGAGAGAGAGAGTATTGAATGGATTTATGGGAAACATTAGAGAGAGAGAGAGAGAGAGAGAGAGAGAGAGAGAGATAGTATTGATTAGATTTATGGGAAACATGAGAGAGAGAGAGAGAGAGAGAGAGAGAGAGCGAGGTGAAATTATTTGTATGATGAGAAAAGAGAAATTAATGGAAATACATTGAAATTGTTGTGGCTGTAAAAAAAAATTATTTTCCACCCTCCGATAAAAGAGCTAAATATTTATTTATTCATTTATGTATTTATTTATTTATTATTCAACATAAGATTTTGGTTTCTGTGTGATGGCAGATGTTGGAACGTGTCACATTATTCAGTTAATTTTCATCTTTCCTTTCGTTTTAGTACTACATTGGATCCTTCTCTCTGGTTACGGTTCATTTTCCTTTCGCCTACACACACTGAATAGTTTGGCATATTCATACATGGTCTCCTCTGTCCTCTCACACCTGACAGCACTGAGACTACCAAACATTTCTTCTTCACCCAAGGGGTTACTGCACTGTAATTGTTCAGTGGCCACTTTCCTCTTAGTAAAGGTAGAAAGTACTCATTCGCTATGGTAAGCAGCTCTCTTAGGAGAAGGACACTCCAAAATCAAACCATTGTTCTCTAGTCTTGGGTAGTGCCATATTCTCTGCGCCATGGTCTTCCAGTGTTTTGGGGTAGAGTTTACTTGTTTGAGGGTACACTCGAGCACACTATTCTATCTTATTTCGCTGCCTCTTGTTTTGTTAAGTTTTCATAGTTTATATAGGAGATATTTATTTAAATGTTACTGTTCTTGAAATAATTGATTTTTCCTTGTTTCTTTTCTTCACCAGACTATTTTCCCTGTTAGAGCCCCTGGTCTTATAGCATTCTGCTTTTCCAGCTAGGGATGTAGCTTAGCAATTAATAATAATAATAATAATAGTAATAATAATGATAATAATAATAATAATAATAATAATAATAATAATAATAATAATAATAATAATAATAATGATAATAATAATAATAATAATAATAATACACCCTTTACACAAAGCTGTCGAACTGAAATTGGTAAAATACTATTGAAGCTTCTAATCCAAATAGTCTTGAGTTTATTTAAAAATTCAAATCACTTTGTTTTGATAATTATTTTTTTCAAATAACAGCACGAATATCTTTTGAAAGAGTTACCTTAACAAACCATTGCGAAACGAGTATATTTATTTTAATGCCAACAAGGACACGTTGGTGAAAAGATTAAAAGACAATAACACGGATTCTAAAAGATTTAAAGATTTTATTTTTCAGTATCATAATTGATTTTATGTACCCATGAACTGTCGAACCTCGTTCCAGAACAACTTGATATAAAAGGTATATTTTTGTTGAAATGACAGTTCAGTTCAATTACGCATATATGTCTCAATACTTCAGATATTCATGGAAATATTACGTTATGCTTGAAGGCATATTAAATTGTTAAAGGTAACATCCCCTTTTTCCTTGACTTGGATGAAGGAATTTTCTAATTTTCATTAATATATATGATTTATGTTTGGCTGAATTATGATTTTAGTATCATGCATATTAAAACGGTTTTTATTTTCTCTCTCTCTCTCTCTCTCTCTCTCTCTCTCTCTCTCTCTGGATGATTTTTAATTATAGTATCATGCATTGAAGACAGTCTCTCTCTCTCTCTCTGGATGATTTTTAATTTTAGTATCATGCATTGGAGACAGACTCTCTCTCTCTCTCTCTCTCTCTCTCTCTCTCTCTCTAGCAAATCCACCTTGCTCCCCCTTTTCCGTGTTATTAACTTTTACAGTTACTTACATTCCTCTCTGAGTCTATTTTCCATTTCCATTCATTCCCATTAGCTTTGTCGTTTCTATTTGTTATTGCTTTTCCAGTATGTCGTTTCATTTTTTTTTTCTCCCCCATGTCTGTGCGTGTACTCCACTTTATCGTGGATGCACAGAAGGTATTCTGTTGTCTGTTCCTGCATTAAAGTTGCTTTGTATTCCTTTGTGAGTGGGGATATACCTTCACGTGGTGAAGGGTTTGCGCATGGCCATTATCAGCAAAGCTGTACAGCCTGTACTAGTCAGGGACACTCATGCTAGGTTGGTTTGCTGTGAGTGATCAGACAAAAATTCCCCGGCCATCACCAATCCGCAGTTGACTAGCTTGGTGACGAAAACTGGCCAAAGCCCAGACATGACTGGACATTTGTTATTGTTGTATCCTTCCTGTCATTGTTCTGTATTTTCATGTTGCGTGTTTATAAGTAGCTTGGTGTATGCGTATATGTTTTTGCTATATTTCTGTATATTAGCATGGCATTTCTGAATATATTGTATTTAGTCGTAGCTGATCTAGTAGCCTGATTACGTATACATGTATTTGCATTCATACATCCCCGTTATGAGAGAATGGTTTTATGGACTGATTTTTTTTTTTTTAAATATTAATATAATTGTATGCGACTTTCACACAGATTATGTGATATTATGATAATTCATAGTGGCCTGTGTAAGATGTGTGTGTCTCCGTGTACACTTAGCTGGTAGGTTGGTTATACTTAAAATGGAATGTGTGCATGTATGTGTATTTCTACTCCTCCAGTTCGAACCTTCAAGGCCCCCGACTTCCTCTTGAAAATTGTAGCCTCCTCCAACTTCTTCTTTCTTCCCTTTGTCTTTCTAGTCCTCTTCTTTCTCCTCCTCCAAGTCTTCCTTCCCCCAACTCTTCGTCTATTTTATCTTTCGTCCACTGTCCCCAACAGCCTTTCGTCTCCAGTCGTCCTTTGCTCACCAATAAATCTCTTAAATGGAAAAGGCCATTCTCTCTCTCTCTCTCTCTCTCTCTCTCTCTCTCTCTCTGTGTGTGTGTGTGTTTGTGTGTGTGGTATCATTTTGTTGTTTGTTTGTTCATATATATATATATATATATATATAGTGTGTGTGTGTGTGTTTGTGTATGTGTGTATAGTGATTGTGTGTATGTATGTATATATGAGTCCGCATATATGTATATGTGTGTATATATATATATATATATGCAGATATATTTATATGCATAAGTATGTGTATATTGTGTTTGTATGTGTAATTTCTTAAGCCCTGTGTAATTATGTTTTATGCGCTTAAAGAACTACACATAAAAATTTGTACCAAAAAATTATTTTTTAGTAATGATTTGGTGTCATGGTCTTAAGCTCTTGACTTTCATCAGTTATCTATTTATTTCATGTTCGTGTCTCCTCAATCGCGAATTTTTTTTTTGTCAATGAATACACAACTATTTAAGACTAGCATTGGGTAGCGCCATAGCCTATGTACCATGGTCTTTCACTGTCTTGTGTTAGAATTCGCTTGCCTTAGGGTACACTCGGGCAAGCTCTTCTATCTGTTGACTTATTTCCTTTCCTCACTTCGCTTGTAGCATCCTGATTTTCCAACTAGGGTTATAGCATACCTACTAATGATAGTAGTAGTAGTAGTAGTAGTAGTAGCAGCAGCAGCAATCGATGCGCATAACTATAGTCTATTTCTTTTAGCGATGCAGATTTGCACCGACTCGCAGCGGTGCCCTTTTAACTCGGAAAAGTTTCCTGATCGCTGATTGGTTGGACGAGATCATTCTAACCAATCAGCGATCAGGAAACTTTTCCGAGCTAAAAGGGCACCGCTGCGAGTCTGCAAATCTGCCTCGCTAAAAGAAATGGACTGTAAGTTCTTTCCTTCTGGTGCGCTTGTTAAGTTAGGGTAGTCAATTATTTAAATATTCAGGAATTGTTTCGTTTTTTCATATAATTCGTTATTTGGCTCTTGAGGTTTGAAAGTTAACATTCTATGGTAATATACGCCTTAGGGTCTGACTCTGGGGTCGGGGATGCCGTTCAACCTTGTAGTGTAGCTGGGGGGAAATGTAAAGTTAAAAGTAGTTGCAGAGCAAAATAAAGATATAAAGGAGGAAAGTTGGTCTTGATCACAAAGCTAGCTACATTATCTCAAATAACTATATATATATATATATATATATATATTATACACCTCTTAATATCTGGATTCTCTCTACCTCAGGATCAGAGACCCAAGGGGGAATCATTTTACTGATAATAGCTTCTGGTCGGCCAGGGAATCGAACCCGGGCCCAAGAAACTGAGGTCCCATTGACTTATCCACTCAGCCACAAATCATAATATATATATGTGTGTGTATGTGTGTAATCTCTCTCTCTCTCTCTCTCTCTCTCTCTCTCTCTCTCCCTTATGACCATTCTTTTCTCACACCCCAGCACTTCTGTTTCCTCCCTCCCCTCCCCCCCCCCCCCCTTTGACCTCCTGGTGCCAAGCGTCACATCTCTTATGACTGGTTTGTATCACATATCCGGGAGATACTGTTCTGCCCCTTGAAGGGTTTACCCCTTTTATTATTATTATTATTATTATTATTATTATTATTGTTATTATTATTATTATTGTTGTTGTTATTATTATTATTATTATTATTGTCATTATTATAGTTATTATTGATATTATTATAGTAATTATTATTATTATAGTAATTATTATTATTATTATTATTCTTGTTATTATTATTATTATTATTATTATTATAGTTATTATTGATATTATTATAGTAATTATTATTATTATTATAGCAATTATTATTATTATTATTATTATTATTGTTATTATTATCAATATTATTATTATTATTATTATTATTGTCATTATTATAGTTATTATTGTTATTATTATTATTATTATTATTATTATTATTTATTATTATTATTGTTATTATTATTACTATCAATATTATTATTATTATTATTATTATTATTTATTATTATTATTGTTATTATTATTACTATCATTATTATTATTATTATTATTATTATTATTATTATTATTATTATTATTATTGTTGTTGTTGTTATTATTATTACTTGCTAAGCTTTAACCCTAGTTGGAAAAGGAGGATACTATCAAGCCAGGTGCCTCAACAGGAAAGAT
>NC_090744.1:16278439-16280363 GCF_036898095.1 Palaemon carinicauda | reverse complement strand
ATATATATATATATATATAATTGTTATTTTGACTGTGATTAGAACATTTTATTGTGATGAATAATTTCCGCTGTTCTTAGTTCTAGCCCTTTAAAAGATGATTGCTTCAAAGGTAGTTGAACATGCTTAAGTCAGAATACTTTTAAACAATAGTAAAGGGTATAAAGCATTTGACCACATACAGCATATATTATTTTCATATACGATTTTGATAAAAACATTTCGATCAAACGTTAGTGTTACTTTTATTATGCGTTATATCTAAGTAACTATTATAAATCCTTTAATTTAAGGACTACATTGTATATAAAATAATGTAAATTTCCCGATTGTATAATAGATTAATGTTAATATGTAATTATAATTATTGTAGTTTTTTAATGTAGAATTTGTGGTCAATGAAAATCTATATCTATCTGTTTTATCAAATCTCTCTCTCTCTCTCTCTCTCTCTCTCTCTCTCTCTCTCTCTCTCTCTCTCTCTCTCTCAGTACACCTGTTCATAATGTCAATTATACAAGTAACGGTATTTTAGTTTCGAACGTTTCTATCCACCGAATAGCTTTATTTCAACGAAATAAGGAAATTCACTAATCGAAGTAATGCATCTGTCATTTAATGAAAACATTAATGTTCAATAAACTGAAGCTCACGAACAAAGGCAGCACTTGCTCCAACGCAAACAAACACTAACAGGAAATGAAATGTCTGGTAATTGCGTAAATAATCTTCGTCTTACACGGTAAGAACCAGGATTGTTATGTATAGGTCAAAACTTGAGGAGTTGTCTCTTATGTACAGGTTAGGAGTCAATTGAGTTTTTGTGGTTGTGCTGTTTCTTTTTTTTTCGCTCTGTAATTTACTGTAACGAGTTTATGAGCATTAAATCAATTTTCATTACAAGAACAGTGTTTTCCTTTTTTTTTCTTTATTAATGTCACCTGGAATTTCAAAATAAATTTGACCTTAAGATGATAATCATAATAATTAATGTGATGATGACGATGATGATAATAATAATAATAATAATAATAATAATAATAATAATAATAATAATAATGATAAATTAATAATAATAATGATAATATTAATAATAATAATGATAATAATGATAATAATAATAATAATTAATGGTTTATCATCAAGAAAGTTGTAGATCTTGTGCTTACACAACGTAGTAACTGATTTACAATTAACTTAAAATAAGATGCAGTATAATACTAGAATAGATTTATGAAGACAATTTAAAGTGAGTTTGTAGGTAATATAAAACAGGGTATGTAATATTGCAAAAAAAAAAAAAATATATATATATATATATACTGGTTGTTTAAAAGTTTGGCCATAAATCATGTTAAGGTTAAGTTTCATACGTTATCATGGAAGAATGTCACAATTACTGTGTATGAGGGCATTTGAAGATTGCAAAGGCGGATATCTGAAACTGAAAAAAAAAAAAAATCCTGTATTTTACTGTTAATCAAGTGTAACATTTCCCAGTTGAGGGGTACTGCAGTCAGGAGTGAAAACTGCAGACGCTGCCCTTTGGCTTCTAGCTGTGCTCAATTTCTGACCTTCTTCTTTACCCGAAGGCCTTATTACCTCCGCCAACGGAGTGGGAAGGAGGTTATGTTTTACCCCTTGTTTATGTGTTTGATTGTTTGTGAACCGCCTCCTGGACGCAATTTTCACCGTAGAGTAATGAAACTTGCAAGAATTAACTGTTATGTGAAAAGCTGGAAATGATTAAATTTTGGAAGGTCAAGGTCACGGTCAAGCAAAATGTCCAATTCACGTAATCAGCCATAAGTTTGGACAGTGACTTCAAACTTGGTTCATAAGTGTGTGTGAAAATACATGCCAATTAATACAGGTTAAAGGTCAAAGGGTCAAGGTGAAGGAAGAGCAAAAGGTCGAGGAATAA
>NC_090744.1:16248439-16268439 GCF_036898095.1 Palaemon carinicauda | reverse complement strand
TGTATTCCAGGATTTTTTTTTTACGGCAAATTATTAACAGTGCACTGTTTTTAGGTAGAATTCTCTTGCTTGAGTGTACAGTGGCACGCCATTCTATCTTATTTCTCCTCCTCTTTTGTTTTTGAAGTTTTAATAGTTTATATATGAAAGATTTATTTTAATGTTACAGTTCTTAAAATATTTTATTTTGGTTGTTCATTACTTCTCTTGTAGTTTGTTTATTTTCTCATTTCCTTTCCTCACTGGGCTACTTTCCCTGTTGGAGCGATTAGGCGTATAGCATGCTACTTGTACAACTAGAGTTGTAGCTTAGCAAGTAGTAATAATAATAATAATAATAATAATAATAATAAAATGCACCTTGTCACTCTCTTAATAACTACGCGGTGAGTTCCTGTCTGTAGCCCCACCCAACATGCTGTCATCTCTCCTATACTAACACTATCTGTTTGATTACTCTCCGAGCAGTAAGGGTATGACATAGTGAATTTCCTTAGAGAAAGGTGTGGTAGGAATTCCTGTGTCCAACTGTACTTGCCTGGAACCTGAATGATTCGTTGCAAATCTTGCATTTTGGCTTTCTGTTTTTCTTAGCGATTCTGTCACTGCTAGTTTGATTTATATTTTTATTTGGCATTTCAAAGATACACGAATTTACAAATGTTTCATATAACAGCTGATTTGATATAAGTAAGGAAACATGACATTTAAACTTTGACTCACGGTTTCTTTCTCCAGTATTTATACGTTAACGAATATGAGGATGATAATGATTAACATTATCATTATTGATATAATTATTTTACTTATATTACATTAGACTAAAGAAACCATCATCTTTCTAATTATATGACTATTTTTCACATAATGAAGTAACTTTAGTTTAACTTTATATTTACCTTGTACATTAGACTTTTAGGTAACGCTTTCTGAAATAGAAGATACAACATAGCCGGTTTTAAGTCGATCGCTGTAACTTTGTGTGTGTGTGTGTGTGTGTGTGTGTTTGTGTGTGTACAGAATCAACCAAGCCTGAAAAAAATATTCCGGTGACAAAAACAATAAGAAATAAAAAAAAAGTCAAGCTCATTTTGACAGTGGCATCAGGGAAGACTTGTCATCCGAGTCCGTCCCATCTCCTGTATATTATCCTGCTCTAGTCGAGAGTGGCTTCGTAAGGGATAATTACTGGATAAACGAACTCTGGGAAACATTCAAGAAGCAAATGAAGAGAGGGAGGTACTTGGCTTCAATCCGCCTTTTCCAGTCCACAGCTCACTTACTATCATCATCTTCCCTCTACCCTCCATCATCTCCACCCCCACCCCCCTGGCCCCTCCAAAGCCCCTCCCTGGGTCGAGGGAGGGGCTTTTCCTTAATGCGATTATATGGCCGCAAAATGTGTGTGTGTGTGTGTGTGTGTGTGTGTGGTCTGGCCATGTGGATTCCATTACTGTTTCAAAAAGTCTTTCTGATGAGCAGCATTATCACCAGGATGACGTGAGCTCCTGAAAAAATGGTGTCTGTGTCTCCTCGGTCAAAGTTCGAGTTGTTGAGACTTTTCCTTTTATTCGTCTTATAGGGAAGCAGTTTGGGGAAAAAAAAGAAAAAAAATGGGGGGGGGGGGTTGCTTTCTTAATGCTGCTCTGTGTTTGTTTCTCTGTACATCCGAGGTTTATGGTGAATGAGTATTTTGGTGAATTTTGTGACTAGACATTTAGATTAAAAAGGTTGTATTTGCAAGACTGTAGATTTGGTCATTCGGGTGGCCAGCATTCATAAGTACTTACACACTCAAATACAGACGCGTATATATATCACGTATATGATAGGGAAAGTATTTGGCTATATATATATATATATATATATATATATATATATATATATATGTGTGTGTGTGTGTGTGTATGTATGTATATATGTATGTATTATGTATATAATATATATATATATATATATATATATATATATATATATATATATATATATATATATATATATATATATATTTCAGTCACGCTCAGCGAGGAGAGTAGTAATACCCTGGTGAGAGGCTGTTTGCATAACTATATGATTATTTAGCCATTGTGATATATACAGTATATATATATGTATATATATATATATATATATATATATATATATATATATATAATCTATACTGTCTTGCTTTCCGTTCTGATGTTACGCCTAGTGGCAGTAGTGGCCCTTGAAGGTTCCAGCCGCCAAATTGACCTCCTCTGTTTCCCATGAGTTGACATTGTGGTTCGACGTTGCTGCTCGTGTCGAACATTTCTGCTGTGCTGCAGCTGTTCTAGGCTGTGGTATGACGGTGGTGGTGGTGGGTTGAGAAACTTTGCAGCAGGAAGTTGGGAGTTGGCAATATACTTCGTGACCAAATGATGCTTCTGGTGTCGTCTCTTTCAGGAGACAGTGGGAAGAAATTCTGATTCTTTCTCTGTTTATTTGAAGGATTGAACTTTAGCATTTGTTTAATGCCTCCAGGTGTAGGAGGGTTTGGTGTTGAGTTTTAGGATCTTCATCGTAGGTGGCAGCACTGACGTTTATAAGTTGTTTTTAGTGCATTCTTATAATGGGTATTTGTGTTGGTAAGCCATTACATCGCTGTGTTTCATGAGGGCATATTCTGGGAATGCACTATTAAAATTTGTGTTCAGTTTAGCATCTTCATCGTAGGTGGCAGCACTGATGTTTATAAAAGTAGTTTTAGTGCATTATTGTAATGAGTATTCGTGTTTGTAAGCCCGTACATCGCTGTGGTACATGAGACCATATTCTGGGAACCCACTACTATACCAAAGGAGGAAGTCCCCTATTTCATTGGTTTTGCTATATGAGGCATTTTACATTATTTAGTGAAGTAGGTGTAACGTTCTCTTTTATTATGGTAAATATGATGCCTCTGTCAAATACTTCTACGATTTTGCCTTAATTTCTTAGCCTGTGTGACTCCCATTTGTATTGTTAATTGTGTCACAGGGATACTGTCAAATTCTGATTTGTAGACACTGGTTTTTAGTGAAATCTGAAAGTCCCTATTTATGTTGTTCTTACATAATGAAGATGTGAAGGCTTGAATTCCCTCTTTACATAGGACAATGTGAAATAGATAGAATTCCACCCTGTGATCATTATCAAGAGAAGAAATTGAAGAAAACCATTTGACGCCAAAGTACACACACACACACACACACACACATACACATATATATATATACTCATGTATATATATACACACATATATATACTTTATATATATATATATATATATATACTCACATATATATATATACACACATATGTATATATATACATACATATATATATATATATATATATATATATATATATATATATATATATATATATATACCTTTGGTCCCTACTTGCAATTCGGATGTCAGAAAATCCCAAATCAATCAATCAATCCTATTCGCTAAAATGTTTCTTTCTGGTAGCCTATTAGAAAAGTCCATGTCTGGCGATCTGGTGGACGGGCGTTCGAGGCAAACTCAAGCTACATAGTTTTTACTAATGTCTGCCACCTCACAATCCTTGTGAGTTTTTGGGGGTAGCCTATAATGCTACCTGTTGAGTCATCAGCAGCCATTGCCTGGTCCTTCTTGATCCTAGTTTGATGGAGAGTGGTATTGGGCGCTGATCATATGTATACTACCGCTAGAGAGTTATTGGGTCCTTTGACTGGTCGGGCAGTACTACATTGGATCCTTCTCTCTGGTTACGTTTCTTTCCCTTTGCCTACACCTACACCGAATAGTCTCTCCTATTCTTCACAGGTTCTCCTGTGTCCTCATACACCTGACAACACTGAGATTACCAAACAATTCTTCTTCACCCAAGGGGTTAACTACTGCACTGCAAATGCTCAGTAGCTACTTTCTTCTTGGTAAGGGTAGAAGAGACCCTTTAGCTATGGTAAGCAGGTCTTCTAGAATGACACTCCAAAATCAAACCATTGTTCTCTAGTCTTGGGTAGTGCCATAGCCTCTGTACCATGGTCTTCCACTGTCTTGGGGTAGAGTTCTCTTGCTTGAGGGTACACACGGGCACACTATTCTATCTTATTTCTCTTCCTCGTGTTTTGTTAAAGTATTTAAAGTTTATATAGGAATTATTTATTTTAATGTTACTGTCCTTAAGATATTTGATTTCTCCCTGTTTCCTTTCCTCACTGGGCTATTTTCCCTTTTTATAGCCCCTGGGCTTATAGCATTCTGCTTTTCCAACTAGGGTTATAGCTTAGCAATTAATGATAATAATGATAATATATGGTCAGAGTGTAGGGTATTGTCCTGCTAGGGACAATGATGCTGACACAAGCAATAATGTTATACTAGAAATTCGAGAAAACCAACACAACAAATCAAATCATAGAAACGCCCTTTTCTTGCACATCCTTATTATTATTCCTCTATGATTTTTGTCAATTGAAGAAATGCATGACTATTGTACAATTGGACGTAGATTCCTGACACACCTCTCTCTGTGGATGTACACACTGTCGCACCCTTACTGTGCGGTGAGTTCCTGTATGTCGCCCTTCCTACCACCTCTGTCATCTCTCCATACATTAACTGTTTGGTTACTCGCCGTGCAGTAAGAGTGTGCCAGGGTACACTTCTGAGCTAGTTATGCCAGGAATTCCCATGATCAATTGTACATGTATTTATATATCTTAATTATATACTAAGAATTTATCTGTCTGTTTTATGCTTTGTAGAAAGTTATTATATCCTGCAAATCAGTTATACTTTTGTTGTAGTTATTGAAGATTTTCTTTGGCTAGTGTTATTTATTATATGGATGTTAAGGTCCTTGGATTAAAAAAAAAATCTAACTTTCTATTGCATTTTAGATATTGAACTAATATCAGCATCATTGAAAATGGGATTATGAAATTCAACCAATGTTTTTTCATTCGAGTTAGATTACATTTTTGTACCATTGAAAATAGTGTTATGAATTCAACCAATGTGTTTTCATTCAAGTTAGATTCATTTTTGTACCATTGAAAATAGTGTTATGAATTCAACCAATGTGTTTTCATTCGATTTAGATTAAATTTTTGTACCATTGAAAATAGTGTTATGAATTCAACCAATATGTTTTCATTCAATTTAGATTAAATTTTTGTTACATTGAAAATAGTGTTATGAATTCAACCAATGTGTTTTCATTCGAGTTAGATTACATTTTTGTGGATTTCATTTTCCTGAGCCAGCATGCGTTGAAAACCAATCTGAATAGGACAATTTATTCATGCGGTTCCTCATCAGTTATAAAACTGTTCTATGGAAAGCAAATACTGTAATGCCGTTATTTTTTTTTTAATTCGAGAGAGTATAATGTCATTGCAGCCAATTCTGCATAGTTCGGGATTATACACACATGCTGTTACACGTAAATATATACAGTGTATATACATACATACGTATCTACTGTTCATATATTATTATTATTATTATTATTATTATTATTATTACTTGCTAAGCTACAACCCTAGTTGGAAATGCAGGATGCTATAAGCCCAGGGGCTCCAACAGGGAAAATAGCTTAGTGAGGAAAGGAAACAAGGAAAAATTAAATATTTTAAGAAGAGCAACAATATTAAAATTAATATCACTTTATAAACTATGAAAACTTAAACAAAACAAGAGGAAGAGAAATAAGATATAAGATAGAACAGTTTGCCCGAGTGTACCCTCAAGCAAGAGAACTCTAACCCAAGACAGTGGAAGACCATGGTACAGAGGCTATGGCACTACCCAAGATTAGAGAACAATGGTTTGATTTTGGAGTGTCCTTCTCCTAGAAGAGCTGCTTACCATAGCTAAAGAGTCTCTTCTACCCTTACCAAAAGGAAAGTGGCTACTGAACAATTACAGTGCAGTAAGAAGAATTGTTTGGTGATCTGTGTTGTCAGGTATATGAGGACAGAGGAGAATATGTAAAGAATAGGCCAGACTATTCGGTGTGTGAGTGTGTAGGCAAAGGGAAAATGAACCGTAACCAGAGAGAAGGATCTAATGTGGTACTGTCTGGCCAGTCAAAAGACCCCGTAACTCTCTAGTGGTAGTATTTCTACGGGTGGCTGGTGCCCTAGCCAACCTACTATGTATATATACATACTGGGTATGTGTGTTTTAGTCTTTTGTGTGTATGTAAAAGACCCATTGTGTAAAAGAGTAAGAAACCCGTGAAGAGTCATAAAAAATACAAGCGAGAGAAAAATGTGGAAAATAACCTGACAGTAAAAGCTGGATAAAGTGTAAATATGACTTGAAAGAATTTTTGACCAGAAAGGTGAGGGGGAAAATTGGACGTTGGTTTGAGAGTTGTCTCTCTAATGTCTTCTATTCAGTCTATTGAACTTCTGCCAGACAATGCTGGCTGGTGATTGGCTATTAGACCATGCGCTCACCCAATCACTGGACAGCATTGTGCGAAGATAGGTCACTAGACAATGCTTCACGGTGAATGGCTATTAGACCGGGCGTTCAACCAATCAGGGTGTAACATGACATTTTGAGTTTCAGCCAAATATCGGTGTCTTACGTTTTGCCTGATTGGCTGTTAAATCAAATTCGTCCAATCACAATAGTTTAATGTTTCAGTGAAAATAATCAGGTTAGTTTTCATTAGTGGACGTTTGTTTCTTGGTTTGCATTGATGGGGAAATTGAAAGATGCACTGGAAGGTATATTTTGGTGAAGTTTGAAGTAAACCTTTATTGTCAGATTCATATAGCATTTTGTATACACGCAAGCACAAATGTATGTAATCTAAATATTTATATATTCATAACTTTATTTACGCCTATACTGTATATGTACACATATACACACGAACACATATATATGCATGTGTGCATTTGGAATATAAATGTGTTCCAATATACCAGGCGAAGCCAACTCTACTCTTTATGAACAGAGAGAGAGAGAGAGAGAGAGAGAGAGAGAGAGAGAGAGAGAGAGAGAGAGTTTTGAATTGTATATGCCAAAGTAATGCTTCTAATGTTTAGACTATCTATTTATCTATCTATCCTATCTGTCTGTCTATCTATCTATGTATATATATATATATATATATATATATATATATATATATATATATATATATATATATATATAAAATGTAAGTATATATCTACCTATATATAACACACATGAACACTGTATATGGCATATATACAATGTCTATATATATGCATGCATGCATACACACAATCTCTCTCTCTCTCTCTCTCTCTCTCTCTCTCTCTCTCTCTCTCTCTCTCTCTCTCTGTTCATAAAGAGTTAGAGTTCGCTTCGCTTGGTACATTGGAACACATTTCTATCTCCACTGCTTTTCAGAATATTACTCTGAGGTAGTTCAACGCAATGTCAATAAAGTTTGCAAGCAGCGTTTTGTGCAGAATACTGATGTAGGAAAGATAGTTGTAAACATCATGAAAATTAGTTCATTTAAGATGCAAGCCCATATTCAGAATGGCTTCAATAATAGATTTTCTGAATAATGCTTAACCCCTTTTATTCCATTAAAGGAAAGTAAAAATGAAAAATTTATGTAATATTTGAAAGGAATGAATTAACATTTAGACGCGAGTGAATTATAAAGTTTTGAAAACCATAATTCAATATATGAAAATTTAATTAGTTAATGCGAAGTTTGAACTTTTTTTTTTATAGCATTAAAATTTTAATAATTATGCAAGTGTTTAACGGGTGCATGCATATTAATTAACGCAAAACAATACTAGGTTAGTGATATAACAGAAATTACACAACAAGAATGAACTCTCATGTTAATTACAGTAGATTTAGTATTTAGTGGTGTTCTTATTACCATTTACTTCTTCATAGCTCTTTTCTTTTTTTCATTGATAACCAAGTTCACAGGCAAAGCTTGTGTGTTGATTTTTTTCCTAACACGCTGTTCCTTATTTAAGAGTTTTATGCAAGGCCAAATCTGAAGGATTGCTAAATTACCGCAGTACATTAAAACGAAAGGGGATTGACTAATAGGAGGCCTGGAATTAAATATGGGTTGTGGTGGCCTAGTGGTAACATCCCTGATTGGTGATCGCCAGACTGGGGTTTGAGTCCCGTTCAAATTCGTTGGTTTCTTTGGTCGATGGAACCTCATCATACTTGTGAGCTGAGGATGGGGGCTTTGGGGAGCCTATAGGTCTGTCTGCCGAGTCATCAGCAGCCAATCCTTGGCCCTCCTTGATCCTGGCCCTCATTGCTCCTAGCCTAGGTATAGAGGGGGCTTGGGCGCTGAATATGTAATATAGTCAGTCTCTAGGGCATTGTCCTGCTCGATAGGGTAATACCACTGTCCCTTGTCCCAGCCATTCATGACTGGAAAAGAAAAAAAAATTGGTATCTTGAAAAAAAGGAAAATGTTGTTGGAACAAAAGTGGAATATCGTTGAAACTTGATAAATTTCTGAAGAGTTATCGTGGCAGCGACCAAGCACAACAAGAATTGCTGATACGAAAATATGAATCATTGATCCGATGTCTTGGTGGATAGTACTTTGCGCTATGATTGAAGGACTCATTCAATAGAATTTTGCCCGAAAAGTCACCAATGGAATTCAAGTTGTGGGAACAGATTTTATTGAAGAGATCTGCGTTACAAGAAGATTGGAAAAGTGGTTTGTCGATCTTGAATAAGGGAGGTGAATATAAATTTGCATGATGAAATACAGAATTAGATATACGACTATAGTGATATCACCATCAAAGATTTAAAACATTAGACACTCAAAACTTTTAACTATATTATAAGCTCTGGTTCTTGTAAGGAGAATTCGAAAAATTGGAGTTGAAGGAAACTTTATACATTGTTTCGACATTACGGGAAGCCAAGATGTCATGACCTTAGACAATCTGATATCCTTTCGTTCGTTCGTTGTCCCGGTCTCTTGCGCTAAGGCAGCCCGTAAAGCATATCATTTTCAAAAATATATACAATATACTTGGATCTATGAAGCAGTACATAATATTTTGTTCTTTTGTGTGCTCTTTGAACACTTGGCAAAAGTAATTTGCTAAAAAAAAAAAATAATTTTAGAGCTATTTTGATTCAAAGAATTAATATTTGTAACATTTGTATAACTTTGCAACGACAAATGCATCGTCTGCAACTACAGAGGGCCATGACTCCATCTACTGTTAGTGACGTCAAGAGTATACATCCTCTGTAAACAATTCCTGAAGCAATGGAAAGTACCCTCAGCGATGCGTCAAATTCAAGTAAAATTGCATCGTCATTATCGGATATTTCCATCGATTTATCGGGCAGAAATATTGAAAATTGTGTTATAGAAGAAGGGGAAGGGAGGGGGGGGGGATAGAAGAAGGGGAAGGGAGGGGGGGATAGAAGAAGGGGAAGGGAGGGGGGGGGGAAGGGTGGAGATGAAAATTGTATTATAGAAGGTGGGGAAGGGAGGGGGAAGCTTGGGGAATATGGAGCTACACTTTTGATCCTCGTGGAGTGTCGGTGAGAGAACTCCATTGAACTTGATGAAGCCGATGTTAGGATGGTGAAATTGGTGTGTAGAATTAATCGGGGGGAGGGGTTAAATTGGTATGTTAGATTAACTATATATATAAGGTCTGTGTCTTCTTCAATTTCACAAAAAATAGGCTTAGTGAGAAAGTCTTTCAAGATTTTCGGTGATCAATCTATTTTGAAGAAGTGTTTTAATTCTTTCATTCTACCTTGTTTTGAGTATTGTTCTCCTGTCTGGTCTTCAGCTGCTGATTCTCATCTTAATTTGTTGGACAGAAACTTACGGTCTATTAAATTTCTTATTCCTGATCTAGATATTAATCTCTGGCACCGTCGTTCAATTAGTTCATTATGCATGTTGCATAAGATTTTTCACAACTCTGACCATCCTTTACATTCAGATCTCCCTGGACAATTCTATCCTGTTCGTAATACTAGGCAGGCAGTTAATTCTAATAGCCAGGCCTTCTCCATCACGAGGCTCAATACTACGCAGTACTCTAGAAGTTTTATTCCAGCTGTGACCAAGTTGTGGAATGATCTTCCTAATCGGGTGGTTGAATCAGTAGAACTTCAAAAGTTCAAAGTTGGAGCAAATGCTTTTTTGTTGACCAGGCGGACATAGTCTTTTTATAGTTTATTTATGACATATTTGTTTTTGATGTTGTTGATAATTTATTATATGACATGTCTGTTTTGACGTTGTTTCTTATTTTAGAATGATTTATTGTTAATTTGTTCTCTTCATTTATTTATTTCCTTATTTCCTTTCCTCACTGGGCTATTTTTCCCTGTTGGAGCCCCTGGGCTTATAGCATCTTGCTTTTCCAATTAGGGTTGTAGCTTGGATAGTAATAATAATAATAATAATAATAGATATGTATAAGTACATACATGTATATATTTGTGCGCAACCACACACACACACACACACACATATATATATATATATATATATATATATATATATATATATATATGTGTGTGTGTGTGTGTGTGTGTGTGTGTGTGTGTATGTATGTTTGTATATATATGGTGTGTATGTATATGCATATCTGTAATTATATATAACATGTACATATACATATTCATGTATGGATATACATGTATATATACATTTATACATAGATGTGTTTTATACAGACACACACACACACACACACACACATATATATATATATATATATATATATATATATATATATATAAATATTTATATATATATGTGTGTGTGCGTATCTACGTATTCCTCTCTAAATGTACAGTTTGACCTCATCCTGCGCAGGTAGTAGGTTGGCCAGGGCACCAGCCACCCGTTGAGATACTACCGCTAGAGAGTTATGGGGTCTTTTGACTGGCCAGACAGTACTACATTGGATCCTCCTCTCTGGTTACGGTTCATTTTCCCTTTGCCTACATACACACTGATTAGTCTGGCATATTCTTTACATATTCTCCTCTATCCTCATACACCTGACAACACAGATTACCAAACAATTCTTCATCACCCAAGGGGTTACTGCACTGTAATTGTTCAGTGCCACTTTCCTCTTGGTAAGGGTAGAAGAGACTCTTTAGCTATGGTAAGCAGCTCTTCTAGGAGAAGGACACTCCAAAATCAAACCACTGTTCTCTAGTCTTGGGTAGTGCCATAGCCTCTGTACCATGGCCTTTCACTGTCTTGGGTTAGAGTTCTCTTGCTTGAGGGTACACTCGAGCACACTCTCCTATCTTATTTCTCTTCCTCTTGTTTTGTTAAAGTTTTTATAGTTTATATAGGAGATATTTATTGTTGTTACTCTTCTTAGAATATTTTATTTTCCTTTTTTCCTTTCCGCACTGAGCTATTTTCCCTGTTGGAGCCCCTGGGCTTATAGCATACTGCTTTTCCAACTAGGGTTGTAGCTTAGTAAGTAATAATAATAATAATAATAATCTGTAGCCTACGCATTTCCTCCTACTCTTCACATTTGTATTCAATACAAATAGAAAGATTAATTTAGACGGGGCGTTGTTTTTTTACTCCCAATAACTTCGTTATCTTTCAATAACACTGCTGCCGAGATTTCTGATAAGTATTTATAAATCAACTTATTATGGTAATGCAACTAATTATTTTGCGGTATTTTTTTACATAGTATCTTTTGGCTGTTTATATTGATGACGAGAAATTCTTATACATTTTCGGAATATTTTGGTTCTTTGTTTTTTACTAGGGCTGATGGTAATCTTCCTTTCAATATATTTTTTTTTTCGTTTTTTTTTTTTTTTTTTTTTTTTTTTTATCGGTGTGAGAAGCTTAATTATATTGTGGCTGGGAATCGGATGTTATTCAATTTCCTAAAGATAAATTAGTTTGTAATCACATTTAAAATATTAACTTTTGATCGTTATTGCTCTGATTTCATACCTTTTAATTATTCAATATATATATATATATATATATATATATATATATATATGTATATATATACATACACATATATATATATATATATATATATATATATATACATATATATATATATATATATATATATAAAAGCATACACATATATATATGTGTGTATATAAATATATATATATATATATATATATATATATATATATATATATATATATATATATTCTTTTTTTCTTTTTTGAGATGTCCACATGTGATGAAGCTGATAGCTTCGTGGAATATCAATGCACAAGCTGATGGTACTTATAATAGATTTATTAAATAAAAATAGAATCTATAGTAGTGACAATAATGGAAGACACTTTTTTATTGTTTATATTATATACAGCAATTCTTCTCATATGAGGACTAGACACTTGCCCATCGGCCAACTATAGTTGATTAACTCCCAGGTAACAATATCAGCTGCTGAGGTCAAAAGAGGATTTATTTTATGAACTTTTTTGGAAGCCTTTTCATCTCTTGATTTCCTTTCCTCACCGGGATATTTTCCTTGTTGGAGCCCTACTAGGGCTTATAGCATCCTGCTTTTTCGTCTAGGGTTGTAGCTTAGCTAGTACTAAATTAATGATATTAATAATCTCTCTTGTATGTTTTTTATATTCCAGTCTGTCAAATACTGTTCCAGCTCTATCATTTTACTAATATATATATATATATATATATATATATATATATATATATATATATATTGCTATTATTTATTTGTGTATTAATTCACCTTGCGACTTAATCCAATCTTTATAGGATAGAACTATAAGGGGACAGCTTGCCTGTTTCTTACTAAGACTATAGGGGTGAGGTCGCTAGTCCCGCACCCTTTCTTTTAATAGTAGACGCTTGTAAACAATTGCAGCAGGGTTGACTAGTGGAATCTCTCTCTCTCTCTCTCTCTCTCTCTCTCTCTCGTAACATACTCCCAGCATGAATATTTATACCGTCTTACAAACAACACTCCAAAACATTTCCATATTCAAATTTCCTCGCCCTACTCACACCTTAAACTCAAAAACAGTTCTACAAAGGCTCTACTTCTCTTGACACTCGGAAGGACTCCGGTGGGAAGGTAAGGAATGGGTCTATTTATTGGGTTGGGGCGTCCAAAAGTGACTTGTGGGGAGATGTAAATGGAATGGATATTAGACCTTAAGCATGCAAGATGCAACTACGTTGAATATGTATTTACGTGCTGTATGTATACACACTCGTAGATATACTAATATATTTAGATGCTTGTACACGTATTACGAAGATATACACACACTTGAGTAACTTTATATTATTATATTTAAATGTGTATACATGCGTATATATGTTTGGAAATTGAATGGCAGGAAAGGATTACACATTAGAATATAACAGAGATTATTCGAGTGCCATATGTGGATGAGATCATGGTGAGTTGTGAATGGAGATGCTTTAGGCATGCTCTTCGCACTCCTCAAGAGAAATTAGTTCACCAAACGTTTTGCTGGGCTTCACAAGGGACTAGAAGAGTTGGAAGACCCATGCCTACATGGCTGAGGACTATGAAGCATAAAGTGGGAGATGATAAATGGAAAAGTATTGATTTAAAAGCTCAAGATAGAGACGACTGGCGAAATCTAACTGAGGCCCTTTGCTTCAGTAGGCGTAGAAGTAGATAATGATGATACAGTTGAATATGTAAGTATATATATTTTCATATGAACGCACTTGCGTGTGTCATCATCATTATACTCAGCCATAACTTGTTCATTGCAGGACAAAGGGCTTAAAAGTGTCCTTCTACTCGCGTTTGCGTGTGGTCTTTCTATGCCAGTCTATAACCTCAAATATTCTTAGTCAATTAATCGTCTTCTCCTCCTTCCCCTACTACTTTTACAAGCTCTAGGGAAGCATTCTGATAATCTTATATGTTCATCTATTATCTGTCATTGGCCAGCGATCTCTTGAACCACCGGAGGTGAGACCATCTACTGTCTAGTCGTTCGGAGGTGAGACCATCTACTGTCTAGTCGTTCGGAGGTGAGACCATCTACTGTCTAATCGTTCGGAGGTGAGACCATCTACTGTCTAATCGTTCGGAGGTGAGACCATCTACTGTCTAATCGTTCGGAGGTGAGACCATCTACTGTGTAGTCGTTCGGAGGTCAGACCATCTACTGTCTAACGGTTTAGTCATTCAGAGGTCACACCATCTACTGTCTAGTTGTTCGGATGTTAGACCATCTACTGTCTAGTTGTTCGGAGGTCAGACCATCTGCTGTTTAGTCGTTCGGAGGTCAGACCATCTCCTGTCTAGTCGTTCGAAGGTCAGACCATCTACAGTTTAGTCGTTCGGAGGTCAGACCCTCTAATGTCTAGTCGTTCGGAGGTCAGACCATCTGCTGTCTAATCTATCGGAGGTCAGACCATCTGCTGTCTAGTCTATCGGAGGTCAGACCGTCTGCTGTCTCTTCTATCGGAGGTCAGACCGTCTACTGTCTAGTCGTTCAGAGGTCAGACCATCTGCTAGTCGTTTGGAGGTCAGACCATCTGCTGTCTAGTCATTCGAAGGTCAGACCATCTGCTCTCTAGTCGATTGGAGGTCAGACCATCTACTTTTTAGTCGTTCGGAGGTCAGACCATCTACTTTTTAGTCGTTCAGAGGTCAGACCATCTACTGTCTAGTCGTTCGGAGGTCAGATCATCTACTGTCTAGTCGTTCGAAGGTCAGACCATCCGCTGATTAGTCGTTCTGAGGTCAGACCATCTGCGGTCTAGTCGTTCGGAGGTCAGACCATCTGCTGTCTAGTCTATCGGAGGTCAGACCAGCTACTGTTTAGTCGTTCGGAGGTCAGACCATCTATTGTCTTGTTCTTCGGAGGTCTGACCATCTATTGTCTTGTTGTTCGGAGGTCAGACCATCTGCTGTTTAGTCGTTTGGAGGTCAGACCATCAACTGTTTAGTCGTTCGGAGGTCAGACCATCTACTGTCTAGTCATTCGGAGGTCAGACCATCAACTGTCTAGTCGTTCGGAGGTCAAACCATCTACTGTCTAGTCATTCGGAGGTCAGACCATGTGCTGTCTAGTCGATCGGAGGTCAGACCAACTACTGTTTAGTCGTTTGGAGGGCAGACCATCTGCTGTCTAGTCGATCGGAGGTCAGACCATCTAATGTCTAGTTGATCAGAGGTCAGACCATCTACAGTTTAGTCGTTCTCATGTCAGACCATCTACTGTCAAGTCGGTCACAGGTCAGACCATCTACTGTCTAGTCGTTCGGAGGTCAGACCATCCTCTATTTAGTCGATCGGAGGTCAGACCATGTACTCTAGTCGTTCGGAGGTCAGACCATCTACTGTCTAGTCGTTCAGAGGTCAGACCATCTACTGGCTAATTGTTCGGAGGTCAGACCATCCACTGTTTAGTCATTCGGAGGTCAGACCATCTACTGTCTAGTCGGTCGGAGGTCTATTTACTTGAAAACAAAGCAGAAAACTCCCAAAGCATGCAATCCAGAAGGCGGCTGCAAGAAGGAATGGTGAACCAGAGAACGTGTTTACAGTAACACACAGGTATTGGAGTTGTAACGGCTCTCTCACTTATCCAATCCTATCCCATCTCCTTCGAGACAAGGTTAACTCTATTCGGGGAAGGATAACAGTGGTTTTTTTTTTTTAAACACGTCCCTGTTACATACACGATATCTTTCGGGATATCGCTCCAGGGGTAGTAACCCCGAGATACCTCTACAAGTAAAATTCTCTGGTATATCACTCGCAAGAAATATTCTAAGTAGAAAGCTGCCTTTAAAGAACCTCCATCAGGACGACATGGATATTCTTCTTCTATTAGCGTGCCTTTTTCCCATTCGTATCTCGCCCAAAAATAGATTTTTCCTATGTTAAAATCCCTTTTATTTAAGTCACTCGGAAAGTCTGCTTAAGTCATTTGAAAGTTACATATAGTTATCAAGTCCATCTTGTTACTCATCATGAAGATCTGTCTTATTTTTGTTCCTCCTTTTTTGTTTTTCAAGTTTTTATAGTTTAAATACTAAGGATCTAATGTAATGTTACTTTTCTAGAAATATTTTATTTTGATTGTTTATTCTTTTCTTGTAGTTTCTTTATTTCCCTGTTTCCTTCCCTCACTGGGCTATTTTTCTCTGTTGGAGCCTTTGGGCTTATAGCATTTTGCTTTTCCAACTATCCCACTTGAACTGTATTTTTCCCTATCCCACTTGAATTTTATTTTTCCCTATCCCACTTGAAATTTATTTTTTCCCTATCCCACTTGAACTTTATTTTTCCCTATCCCACTTGAACTTTATTTTTTCCCTATCCCACTTGAACTGTATTTTTCCCTATCCCACTTGAACTTTATTTTTCCCTATCCCACTTGAACTTTATTTTTCCCTATCCCACTTGAACTGTATTTTTTCCCTATCCCACTTGAACTGTATTTTTTCCCTATCCCACTTGAACTTTATTTTTCCCTATCCCACTTGAACTTTATTTTTCCCTATCCCACTTGAACTTTATTTTCTCCCTATCCCACTTGAACTGTATTTTTCCCTATCCCACTTGAACTTTATTTTTCCCTATCCCACTTGAACTTTATTTTTCCCTATCCCACTTGAACTTTATTTTTTCCCTATCCCACTTGAACTGTATTTTTCCCTATCCCACTTGAACTTTTTTTTCCCTATCCCACTTGAACTTTATTTTTCCCTATCCCACTTGAACTTTATTTTTTCCCTATCCCACTTGAACTGTATTTTTCCCTATCCCACTTGAACTTATTTTTTCCCTATCAAACTTGAAATTTATTTTTTCCCTATCCCACTTGAACTTTATTTTTCCCTATCCCACTTGAACTTTATTTTTTCCCTATCCCACTTGAACTGTATTTTTCCCTATCCCACTTGAACTGTATTTTTCCCTATCCCACTTGAACTTTATTTTTTCCCTATCCCACTTGAACTGTATTTTTCCCTATCCCACTTGAACTTTATTTTTTCCCTATCCCACTTGAACTGTATTTTTCCCTATCCCACTTGAACTTTATTTTTTCCCTATCCCACTTGAACTTTATTTTTCCCTATCCCACTTGAACTGTATTTTTCCCTATCCCACTTGAACTGTATTTTTCCCTATCCCACTTGAACTTTATTTTTTCCCTATCCCACTTGAACTGTATTTTTCCCTATCCCACTTGAACTGTATTTTTCCCTATCCCACTTGAACTGTATTTTTCCCTATCCCACTTGAACTTTATTTTTTCCCTATCCCACTTGAACTGTATTTTTCCCTATCCCACTTGAACTTTATTTTTCCCTATCCCACTTGAACTTTATTTTTTCCCTATCCCACTTGAACTTTATTTTCCCTATCCCACTTGAACTTTATTTTTTCCCTATCCCACTTGAACTTTATTTTCCCCTATCCCACTTGAACTGTATTTTTTCCCTATCCCACTTAAACTGTATTTTTCCCTATCCCACTTGAACTTTATTTTTCCCTATCCCACTTGAACTTTATTTTTCCCTATCCCACTTGAACTTTATTTTTTCCCTATCCCACTT
Source organism: Palaemon carinicauda (assembly GCF_036898095.1). NCBI lineage: Eukaryota > Metazoa > Arthropoda > Malacostraca > Decapoda > Palaemonidae > Palaemon > Palaemon carinicauda. The sequence goes on along the minus strand of NC_090744.1, from coordinate 16,250,859 downwards.
GAACTTTATTTTTTCCCTATCTCACTTGAACTTTATTTTTCCCTATCCCACTTGAACTTTATTTTTTCCCTATCCCACTTGAACTGTTTTTTTTCCCTATCCCAATTGAACTGTATTTTTCCCTATCCCACTTGAACTTTATTTTTCCCTATCCCACTTGAACTTTATTTTTTCCCTATCCCACTTGAACTTTATTTTTCCCTATCCCACTTGAACTTTATTTTTTCCCTATCCCACTTGAACTTTATTTTTCCCTATCCCACTTGAAATTTATTTTTCCCTATCCCACTTGAACTTTATTTTTTCCCTATCCCACTTGAACTGTATTTTTCCCTATCCCACTTGTACTTTATTTTTCCCTATCCCACTTGAACTTATTTTTTCCCTATCAAACTTGAAATTTATTTTTTCCCTATCCCACTTGAACTTTATTTTTCCCTATCCCACTTGAACTTTATTTTTTCCCTATCCCACTTGAACTGTATTTTTCCCTATCCCACTTGAACTTTATTTTTCCCTATCCCACTTGAACTTTATTTTTCCCTATCCCACTTGAACTTTATTTTATCTCTATCCCACTTGAACTGTATTTTTCCCTATCCCATTTGAACATTATTTTTCCCTATCCCACTTGAACTTTATTTTTTCCCTATCCCACTTGAACTGTATTTTTCCCTATCCCACTTGAACTGTATTTTTCCCTATCCCACTTGAACTTTATTTTTCCCTATCCCACTTGAACTTTATTTTTTCCCTATCCCACTTGAACTTTATTTTTCCCTATCCCACTTGAACTTTATTTTTTCCCTATCCCACTTGAACTTTATTTTTCCCTATCCCACTTGAACTGTATTTTTTCCCTATCCCACTTGAACTTTATTTTTTCCCTATCCCACTTGAACTTTATTTTTTCCCTATCCCACTTGAACTTTATTTTTCCCTATCCCACTTGAACTTTATTTTTTCCCTATCCCACTTGAAATGTATTTTTCCCTATCCCACTTGAACTTTATTTTCCCCTATCCCACTTGAACTTTATTTTTCCCTATCCCACTTGAACTTTATTTTTCCCTATCCCACTTGAACTTTATTTTTTCCCTATCCCACTTGAACTGTATTTTTCCCTATCCCACTTGAACTTTATTTTTTCCCTATCCCACTTGAACTGTATTTTTCCCTATCCCACTTGAACTTTATTTTTCCCTATCCCACTTGAACTTAGTTTTTCCCTATCAAACTTGAAATTTATTTTTTCCCTATCCCACTTGAACTTTATTTTTTCCCTATCCCACTTGAACTGTATTTTTCCCTATCCCACTTGAACTTTATTTTTCCCTATCCCACTTGAACTTTATTTTTTCCCTATACCACTTTAACTTTATTTTTCCCTATCTCACTTGAACTTTTATTTTTTCTCTATCCCACTTGAACTTTACTTTTCCCTATCCCACTTGAACTTTATTTTTTCCCTATCCCACTTGAACTTTATTTGAAAACATACCAGAGAAAAGCTAAAGGTCATCCATCATATTCCCAGACCATTACCAATCAATATTTCCGAGGCCACCTCTCGAGCTCTTCCAGTGGAAATTCTCTCTCCAGTTTCAGATAGTTTTCAACTTTCCACGGTTAAGGTTCTCGATAACTTTCCCACACAACCTTGAAATGATTTTACGTGAGGGTATTAGACACTTCCTACTTTCTTTTTTCTTCACAACAGAATAGGCAGCTCGCATTTCGGGTTCACAATGAACCATAAATACAGGAACTAAATAATGAACTATGTATCGTAAGCTCAATATGCAGACAATAATCATAAAAGCAATAAATTTTTTGGAATTGTAATTCGACAAAGCTCTGTGCCTAAATGACTTAGCAAATAAAATTGATTATTATTATTATTATTATTATTATTATTATTATTATTATTATTATTATTAACTAAGCTACAACCCTAGTTTGGAAAGAGGGATGCGAAAAGCCCAAGGGCTCCAATAGGAAAAATAGCCCAGCGAGGAAAGGAAGGAAATAAGAAATTGAATAAACTATATATAAATATATATATATATATATATATATATATATATATATATATATACATATATATATATATATATATATATATATATATATATATACATATATATATATATAATATATATATATATGTATATATATATATATATATATATATATATATATATATATATATATATATATATATATATATATATATATAAGATGTAAGGATTTAAAATCAGTAACAACGTTAGAATAGATCTGTCTATATAAACTATGAAGAGAGACGTATGTCACTCTGTTCAACATATAACCATTCACTGCAAGTATGAACTCCAGAATTTCCACCGATTCAACTGCCCGATTAGGAAGATCATTCAACAATCTTCTCGCAGCTGGAA
>NC_090744.1:16233439-16238439 GCF_036898095.1 Palaemon carinicauda | reverse complement strand
ATTTTAATCGTATAGTCATGAAACTTGCAGGGATTAACTGTTTAGTAAAAAGCTGGAAATGATTAGATTTTGTAAGGTCAAGGTTAAGGTCACGGTCAAGAAAAATGTCCAATTCACGTAATCAGCCGTAAGTTTGAACATTGTTGTCACAGAGACTCAAACTTATTTCATATTTGAGAGTATGAAAATCCACGCCAAGTAATACATGTTAAGATCAAAGGTTAAGGTCGACCAAAAGGTCGAGAAATAAGCTGCCAAGGCGGAGGTCTGCGCTCTACTAAGTGCCCCTTTTGTCTTGTTTAGTTGTCGCTAGATATAAACTTAGACGAATATTGGTTGTAGGTATTTGTTCGCGAATTGATATGAAATAGAGATGATTGGCAGATTCTAGTAGTTGCCTCATGAAATAAGAAAGTAAAAAAGTTTTTAGGAGTAAATGCTTTTAAGAGGAAACGGTAACTGGGGAAAGGTGAAAGTCTATAAAGTAGGTACAGCCTGATGCCAGAAGGGATGTTACAAATACTCTTAACCCTTCAGTATTGCTTACAGTATACCGTGTGTGGTGCGTGAGGTATACTGGCGACACTAATTTCCATTAATTTTTTTTATATTCTGCTAATGTTATTATCATTTCCTATAGACAATATGATTCCTTAATACGGTTTGAAAATGGAGATTTATATGGAAAATTTATGTTGTAATGTGTTTAAAGGTTTAAAGGTCGCTTATGAATGGCAGAGGCAAGGGACAGTGACATTGCCCTAGCAATCAGAACAATGCCCTAGAGACTGATCATATATTATATGATCAGCGCCCAAGCCTCCTCTCCACCCAAGTTAGGACCATGGAGGGCCAGGCAGTGGCTGCTGATGACTCAGCAGATAGACCTATAGTCTCCCCCAAACCCCCCTAACCTTAGCTCACAAGGATGGTAAGGTTGCAGACACTAATATGTGTAATAATATTAAAAATTATATTGCAATTTAGTTCGTTTATTCAAAAAGAAAATATTGAATGTTTGTACCAGAATTTTATACGACTTTCTTGTATTGATTAATGGTATTCCTGTAATTTATATAATCGGCTAAACAATTTCTGCTATTCTTGGTACGCGGGTATTTAAATAAGCAATTCCTGAATATTTAGACAATAATCGTTAATGCTTACGATGACATTATTCCCTATATGATATTTAAAATGTATCAATAAATGGAAACTGTAATTTATATTGTTTTTTGGTGAAAATGTTAACTATTATAGCAGTGATTGAAGGAAATTTTTTTTTTCTCAATATAAAACGAGTTTTAATGCTTCTTTGTTCGCTCGCAGCTACAATTAATGTAACGAAGACTTTGTAAAGCAAAGGTATGATCATCAAACTTCCAATAATTTATACAGTTTTGTATTTTTGCTAGTTTTTTGTAAAACTTGATGAAAATTTGTTCTTAATTTATTTTTTCATCAGCAGACTTTACTTATACTTATAATATATATGTATATATATATATATATATATATATATATATATATATATATATATATATATATATAATCATCATCATCATCTCCTACCATATTGACGGAAAGGGCCTCGGTTAGATTTCGCCAGTCGTCTCTATCTCGAGCTTTTAGATCAATACTTCTACATTCATCATCTCCTACTTCACGTTTCATAATCCTCCGCTATGTAGGCCTGTGTCTTCCAACTCTTCTAGTGGTTTGTGCAGCCCAGTTGAAAGAATGGTGAACTATTCTCTCTTTGGGAGTGCGAAGAGCATGGCCAAACCATCTCCATATATTCTACCTACTCACCATGATCTCCTCCACGTATGGCACTCTGGTAATCCATCTTATAGTTCATTTTTAATCCCATCCTGCCATTTAATGCCCAGAATTCTTCTGATGACTTTGTTTTCAAATCTTGAAATCTGTTGGACTTATACATATGTATATATGTATATATACATATGTATATATGTATATATATATATATATATATATATTAGTATATGTGTGGGTGCAAAATATTGATCAGTTAAAAATTTTTAAGATATATAAAAGTAGTTAAAGTTCGCTTAGGTGAAAGGGGGATTTAGTATTTTGAGATTGTTTGGTAAAAAAAAAAGTGAATAATTTGGACGTGTTTGGAAGAAAGGGATAGGCAGAACTTGAAATTATTGAATTATGTAACAGAGAGGAATGGCATGTTCATTGATGGTAGGTCAGACGTGCTGCTGGTAAGACGTTTTGTAGGTGTACAAAGTAGCCAGATTGGTTAATAGTTTACTGCAAATGTGGTTTATCCATAATTAGTAATTAAAGTTTGAATATAACAAGGACGAATGTGTTATTCAATTACCCCTTTGAGGTGAAGTTACTGCGAGTCCCGCTCAAACTCGTTAGTTTCTTTGGTCGCTGCAACCTCACCATCCATTTGAGCTAAGGATGGGGCGTTTTGGGGGAGCCTATATGTCTGCCTTCTGAGTCATTAGCAGCTTTTGCCTGGCCCTCCCTGGTCATAGCTTGGGTAGAGAGGGCGTTTGAGCTCTGATCCTAATATTTGGTCTGTCTCTTTGGCATTGACCTGCTTGGTAGGGCAATGTCACTGTCCCTTGCCATTCATGAGTGACATTTAAACCTTTAAACTGACGTAGGAATGAGTGCATAGGTCATAGGTAAAGTGAAGGTTGAAAGAAAATAAGTAGGGTGAAAAAGCCACTGAGCAGACCCATTGATTGTAAAAAAAAAAATAATAATAATAATAATAGGATATGCATATAGTCTACTATGTTCCAAAGTGACGGATACTAAATAAAAGGAACGTACAACTTTAGGGACGAGGCCAGTTTTGTTATTGTGCGATGTCCCAAGATGTTTTCCTCCTGGAAAATATTTCCCCTTTTGCCAGTCCCCCGATATTAATATTTCCTCATCTCTCATCACCATGAACACTGCTCCAGGGTAAGCTATTTCGAAGACTTCATTTACCTGTCTTATAAAATTCTGAAATCCAATTATGAATTTCTTGATGACATGAAAATCACCGAAGCCTGAGAGATGGTGGGTGGCCGCCTTCTCTATCTCTTTCTTCTTCCTCATATTCATTTTTTTTTCTTTCAATTTCGTTTCTTTTTGTCTGTTGTCAGCTCAATCTTCTTTTCTCCGTTCGTTTAGCAATTTATTTCACTTTTCCATTGTGCTATGTTAAGGTTATTGTAATAGCCTTTTGGCTAGTACAGTGGTAACGAGTTCGCCTTGCATTCGCATTAACGACAGATCGATCCCCGGTCGGACCGTGAGTTTATACTGTTTACTGGGGAGGTCACTGCTGAGGTTGGGGACCACAGTTGGGGGATGGGCTTGTTCGGCTGACGTTCTAGTGAGCATCTATTCTGATGAAACTGAAACTTGGACACATTTAACCTTAACCTTAGCCTTTATACTCTATATAGAAAAAGGTGGCAGATGTTGGTGACCTCAAGGAAATTGCAGTGTGGCTAGCAACTTCACCCATAAAGTCTTGAAAGTTGTATCCTTTTGGGTGCTACTTCATACTGATGAGATAAAGGTCTAATATGTATAAATGTATGTATATATATATATATATATATATATTTATGCACACATATGTATATATATATATATATATATATACACCCATATATATTATATATATATGTGTGTGTGTGTATATTGTGTTTATGTGTATAAATTGTATATATATATATATATATATATGTGTGTGTGTGTGTGTGTGTGTGTATGATACCATGTTTTATATAAAGTTTATTCTTTTAGTAAAATAAAAAGTCTGGATAAATAAGAATATCATAACATTGCTATAGTCTACTCTTGAAAGCCGTGTTCAAGTAGATTACCTTAACGACGAAAACAGTTTTTCGGATAGAATCTTGGTCAACTACTTTTTGTAAAGAAGATTTGAGGACCATGAAATTATTGAGACCACAACTGGGTGGATTTGTGAGGGTTCAATTTCCAGTTTGATTTACAGGGAAGGTTTTTGGTGACACCAAAATAATTTTCAATGCCATAGTGACGTAGAGAGAGAGAGAGAGAGAGAGAGAGAGAGAGATTTGTGAGAGTTCAATTTTCAGGTTGATTTTCATGGAAGATTATTGGAGACAGCAAAATAATTTTCCATGCCATAGTGACGTAGAGAGAGAGAGAGAGAGAGAGAGAGAGAGAGAGAGATTTGTAAGGGTTCAATTTTCAGGTTGATTTTCAGGGAAGATTATTGGAGACACCGAAATAATTTTTAATGCCATAGTGACGTAGAGAGAGAGAGAGAGAGAGAGAGAGAGAGAGAGAGAGAGATTTGTGAGGGTTCAATTTTCAGGTTGATTTACAGGGAAGATTATTGGAGACACAAAATAATTTTCAATGCCATAGTGACGTAGAGAGAGAGAGAGAGAGAGAGAGAGAGAGAGAGAGAGAGATTTGTGAGGGTTCAATTTTCAGGTTGATTTTCAGGGAAGATTATTGGAGACACCAAATAGTTTTCAATGCCAGAGAGAGAGAGAGAGAGAGAGAGAGAGAGAGAGAGAGAGATTTGTGAGGTTTCAATTTCCAGGTTGATTTTCAGGGAAGATTATTGGAGACACCAAAATAATTTTCAATGTCATAGTAATGTAGAGAGAGAGAGAGAGAGAGAGAGAGAGAGAGAGAGAGAGAGATTTGTGAGGTTTCAATTTCCAGGTTGATTTTCAGGGAAGATTATTGGAGACACCGAAATAATTTTCAGTGCCATAGCGACGAAGAGAGAGAGAGAGAGAGAGAGAGAGAGAGAGAGAGATTTGTGAGGGTTCAATTTTCAGGATGATTTTCAGGGAAGATTATTGGAGACACCAAAATAATTTTCATTGTCATAGTAACGTAGAGAGAGAGAGAGAGAGAGAGAGAGAGAGAGATTTGTGAGGGTTCAATTTTCAGGATGATTTTCAGGGAAGATTATTGGGAGACATCAAAATAATTTTCATTGT
>NC_090744.1:16223176-16225439 GCF_036898095.1 Palaemon carinicauda | reverse complement strand
TAAGGCGTTGGTAGATTTATATGTTCTTGCCAGGATGCCAGAAAACCTCATCAATCAATCAATCAATCAATCAATCAGTAAGCGATGGATTTTGTTTGCAAATATTTGGAATTATTATGCATTTTAGGGTTTTATTTCAATATTAATTTGTATTTAAAAAATTCCCTATTATTGGGTGTCAATATGAAGATTCAAAGTCTGAAATATGTAAAAGATTATTTTTATCTGAAATAAAAAAAAAGATTATTTTGTCAATTTTTATTATAATTTCATTTACAATTTCTAAAGATAAATCTTTAGATATCATATACACGAATGAAACCGGCAAATATAAATGAAAATTCAAGATATAACAGTTTTCGTTTGATGTACAATCTATTGGATAGTCTTGCAAACGACAAAGATTTATTGTCCATCGCAGTATAAAGAACTCGTTAATTAATGTCAACATTGATGACACTGCTAGTGGGAGTCACAGCGGATCTCTTGAAACACGATTAATATTTCTTTTGAATTTGAGAAAATAACCCATGAAATATGTACAGTTAGATACAGGAATTCCTGACACACCCCCGCTGAGGAAGTGCACCCTTTTTACACCCTTACTGCGTGGCGAATAACCAAATAGATAGTGTAAAGCGAGGTTTACGCGGTCGAATGGTTCGTTGAACCCGGTTGTCGAACCCGTTTGTCGAACCTGCTTGTCAAATGGTTCGAAGAGGTGGAGTCAGTCACAAATGCATAAGGTTTTTGGACGATGAAGCCCCGCCCACAAAAGTCAGGCGAGAATAGACTCTCTTCGAACCGTTCGACGAACGTGTTCGGCGACCAAATACCCCATTCACTTCAAACACTAGCCCGCCCACAAAAGTCAGGCGAAAACAGACTTTCTTCGAACTGTTCGACGAACATGTTCGACAACCAAATACCCCATTCACACGTTCGAACATGACTTCAAACACTAGTCTGTCGAACCGCGTTTGACAAACCGTTCGATCGTGTAAATCCGCCTTAAGGAGATATGGCAGAGGTGGGGCCCAGAGCTAAACACAAGTGGCCGCCCGAGATGCACTTCCCCAGAGCGAGGTGTGCCAGGAATTCCTTCGTCCAACTGTACATTATTGGAAAATTCTGCCCATATCTATAGGGTGTTCAGCTCTCATATAAGTTGTATTGCGCGATTTTTTTTGTTTGAAGGAGGTGATCCCAAAAATATTTTATATTTGATAAGAAAAATCCCATTAATCCTCAATTATCAATTTGCTCTAAATTTTAGTTTAATAATTCTATGTATACTTCTAATTTTGTATACATTTTTGTTTAACAATTTCAAGTATATTTCTCTTTTTTTTATATAAATTTTCGTTTTATGATTCTATGTATACTTATCACATTCTCTTTCTTTTCAGGTAAGAACATCATAAACCAGAGAAGTTGAACAAGGTATTATATCAATGCTTGAGTTTCATTGATTTGTTTTGCTTTTTATTTTGCTATTCCTGAAAGTGGTGTTGATTTTGTTGGTTGTTGTTCTCTTTGGTTATCATTATTTTTATAACTGTTATTATTAGCGGTATTATTGCGGTTGTAATGTAATATACGATGTGAAGAAACAGCTCAAAAGATGCAAGGAAGACAGTTATATAGATAAGAGATAGTATACTTTATTAAACAGGACAACAGATAGGATTGGAGAGAGAGAGAGAGAGAGAGAGAGAGAGAGAGAGAGAGAGAGAGAGAGAGAGAGAGAGAGAGATCCTAGGTTTAGGGAGACACTTGATATTTGTCAAGTCCTTTATGAAGAAGCACCTTTGATGAAGTGTGTCTACTTGTCCTGAATGGACTTTGAAGGTTAAACTCCCTCCTCCAGCATTCCTAAGCCTCGTTTGTTTGTGCGTACGTGTGTTTGTGTGTGTATGCGCGTGTGTATTCAAGACGTAGAGAGGAGGAAAGGGATTGAGAAGTAGGAGCTTGTTTTAGATTTTTTTTTTTTTTTTTTTTTACAGGAAGTGATATTTCATGGTAGATTATGGAAGATGTGATATACTAGTGTATTTTAGCCCTGGATTCCATAAATGGGACCATTTGTATTCCAGACCTCTCCATTTCTCGATTGTCCGAGTGCTTCTGGGAGTCTCCTTGCTCCTTGAGAAACGGTATACATACCCGGGGGGGGTGGGGGGCGCACTTACGTACATGTGTTATTTGTACATTTGCACTTGCGAGGGGGGGTTATCTATGTGTGTATTCAGTATATATATAT
>NC_090744.1:16208176-16215676 GCF_036898095.1 Palaemon carinicauda | reverse complement strand
CTTCAAGGTATATATACTCATCGAAATTATTTGTTGTAAAACATTTATACCGTCTATCAATTTGGTTTACATACATATGAAGTTTATCATATTTAATCATTGCTGTTGGTAATGTACAATACATAGCACCAATCCGCATGAATGAAAAGCAAATATGAATGAATATAGTTAAGTACCAAGAATGCCGACCAAATTGTCAGAATTTATTCATAATTTCACTTCATGAGTTGTACTTATCTCTGGTAAGAGTTCATCATATTACTGTATGTATTGCCTACAATGTTACTGCTACATAGAGCATATTTTTCTTAATATTATGTATTGCATTAGTCTTCTGTCAGTGAAAACACGCAAGTTTAAAGGTTTGAAAGATTAATTCATACCGGTTTTATTTAATTACGTTTACAATATGATGACAACTGACAATGTCCATTTTGGTTTGTAGTATAATGATAAATATTACAATTATATCAGTAGTTGCCTGCAATTACTTGGTAAATATTGCGCCTTTGAAACTTTTTTGAAAAATGTATATCGAGGAAAGACGATCTGGCCTAAGCCATTTTAAAACGTTTGTTCTTAGGTTTCCCTTCTGTGCACTCATCATTGGCCTCGTGTAGGAGAGCATGAAAGTCTTTTTTTCTGCTATGAACTGAAATAGAAGAGAAAAATACATATGCAGTGTTGCAGTAGGAAATGAAGAAATGTGGTGAATATATCTGTCATCATAATGATGAAAAAATATGCTACAATGATCTTGTGGATTTCAGATTTTTGCTGCTGCGAAATAAATGAATGTCTGTGATTATTAAATTTTCAGTCAGGATCCCAACTCTCTTGTTTTTTCGTTTGTATATTTATGAAAATCTATTTTATTTTTAGTTTTACCAACTAAATTATTATTTTTATTTTATCCTATTTTCAAATCTGTGGGTTTAAATCAAGGTCTGAAGTTCATTAGAGGGTGCATTTTCTATACATTTTTACGTATATTTTCTTTAATAGAATATTGCACGAGAATAAATATTTTTTCTCTTCTTTTTTTTTTTCGAAGCTGAAGCTCTGAATAGATTGTCTTTAATCCGTAAATATTATATAAACCACATTTGTTGACATCAAAACTTAATTTCTATCAGTTAAAAGAACATATGTTCATTAAAGCACAATATCTTTCATCCAGTGACAAAGAAAGGATTTAAATTGATGAATAACGAGATATTCCACTCAGTCATCAAAAGGAAAAGAAATTATGAGAAAAAAGATGATAGAAAAAAGCGATACGATAAAAAAAATGCTGGGAAGAAAAAAAAAGAGAGAAAAAAAGCAGATTACATGTGTTACCTTATGCTCTAATGAAACCTGTGATATATGTGGGTGAAAATGACGAGAGAGAGAGAGAGAGAGAGAGAGAGAGAGAGACGACGCAGGAATAGTGGAAGGAATAAGAGTTTGGTAAATGGGACAAAATTATAGTCCCGCTGTAATTCATTCATTGTCTGTTTACCATGAGATCGACGTTTAAGAAACAAAAAATATCAACGTAAAAAAAAAATATCAACAGTAAAAAAAAAAAAAACTAATTTTGCAACCATGAGAAGCCGTAGACAAATCAAATTGGATGGTAGCGTCATTGCACTACTGCGTGATTTACTGAATTATTGAATACTAGTATACGCGACCCGACAAAAATGATTGCTGCATATTTAGATATGCACAAACACGAACACACAGATTTATAGTTTATACGGGAAACATTTATTTTAATGTTACTGTTCTTAAAAAAAAAAAATTATTTTACCTTGTTTCCTTTCCTCAATGGGCTCTTTTCTCTGTTGGAGCTCCTGGGCTTATAGCATCCTGCTTTTCCAATTAGGGTTGTAGCTTAGCATATAATAATAATAATAATAATAATAATAATGATGATGATGATGATGATAATAATGATGATTTCCTCACCAGTTCGATTGAGCTTAGCATATGATGATAATAATGATGATGATAATAATAATAATACATACATACATATACCAAAGGCACTTCCCCCAATAATAATAATAATAATAATAATAATGATGATGATTTCCTCACCAGTTCGATTGGCCTTGCACCTTTGCAGGCAGCGCCTCTCGAAGGCTGGCGCTCTCATTTATCAAGTGCACATAATCTGAATTTGCAGATGGTAATAACAGGATTCGAGATCCTTTGTGAAGTCGATGATACTATTGACAGCTCAATAGGAGATCAATCACCACTAAGGGGATCGGAAAGATTACGTACCTGGCGGGGGATTAATCAAACAAGACATGAACAGCACAAGCCCTTCGGCGAATTCCCATGCTGCGCCCCAAAATGCTTTTGAGTGTTTGCGTCCTAGTGATATGTTAGACGTGACAGAGGATGTAATGCGTTTTTTTTTTAGTTGTTTAGAAAGAGATGTTATTGGTAGAGTGAGTAGGTTTTTTTTCTATATTTATAATTTTTTATTTCTTTTAATTGAAATATAGACGTGACAGAGGATGTAATGCGTTTTTTTTTCTACTTGTTTAGAAAAAGATCTTAATGGTAGAGTGAGTAGGTTTTTTTTCTATATTTATAATTTTTTATTTCTTTTAATTGAAATATAGACGTGACCGAGTATGTAATGCGTTTTTTTTAGTTTAGAAAAAGATGTTAATGGTAGAGTGAGTATTTTTTTTTATTATTTATATTTAGAATTTTAAATTTCTTTCAAGTGGAATGTAGACGTGACAGAGTATGTAATGCGTTCTCTTTTTTAGTTGTTTAGAAAAAGATCTTAATGGTAGAGTGAGTATTTTTTTTTTAATTATTTACATTTAGAATTTTTTATTTCATTTAAGTGAAATGTAGACGTGACCGAATATATGATGTTCCTTTTTTTTTAGTTTACTTTAGAGAAATATTTTTGTTGTTGTTGTTTAGAAAAAGATGTTTATAGTAGATTGAGTATTTCTTTTTATTTATATTTAGAATTTTTTATTTCATTTAAGTGAAATATAGACGTGACCGAGTGTATGATGTCCCCTTTTTTAGTTTAGTTTAGAAAAAGGTCTTAATGGTAAAGTGGGTAGTTTTCTCGTTTTTTCTTATTTATATTTATAATTTAATGTCGGTAAATTCTTCTAACTGAAACATAGATGTGACCGAGTATATAATGTCCCCTTTTTTTAGTTTAGTTTAGAAAAAGATCTTAATGGTAAAGTGGGTAGTTTTCTTGTTTTATTTTTCTTATTTATATTTATAATTTGATGTCGATGATTTCTTCTAACTGAAATATAGACGTGACCGAGTAAATAATGTTCCCTTTTTTAGTTTTGTTTAGAAAAAGATCTTAATGGTAAAGTGGGTAGTTTTCTCGTTTTTTTTTTTTCTTATATTTTTAATTTAATGTCGGTAATTTCTTCTAACTGAAATATAGACGTGACCGAGTATATAATGTTCCCTTTTTTTTAGTTTTGAAAAGGATCTTAATAACAAAGTGATAGTTTAATGGTTTTCCATATTTATTCACATTTATGTTTAGAATTTAACGTCGGTTATTTCCTCTCTTTGAGAGTTCAACTTGTTACTACTGTTATATATTTAACTACGAAAAGCTAAAAAATACAGTTCTAATGCCCCTTCCCTTCTCCTTTTTTAGTTCAGCTTAGAAAAAGATATTGGTAGTAATTTTTTCTTTTTATTTTCCTCATATATATATATATATATATATATATATATATATATATATATATATATATCTACACAGTATATATGTATATATATATATATATATATATATATATATATATATATATACACACATATATATATATATATATATATATATATATATATTTAGAATTTAACGTCGGTTATTTCTGCTGTTATATATTTAACTATGAAAGCCTAAAAAATACAATTCTAATGCCCCTCCCCTCTTTTTTTAGTTCAGCTTAGAAAAAGATCTTGGTAGTATTTTTTTTTCTTTTTATTTCTTTTTCCCTCTTATATATATTTAGAATTTAACGTCGGTTATTTCTTCTCTTTGAGAGTTCAACTTTGTTACTACTGTTTTATAAAAAGGTAAAAAATATAGTTCTAATGCCCCCCCCCCCCTTTCTCTTTTTTTAGTTCAACTTAGAAAAAGATATTGGTAGCAATTTTTTCTCTTTTCTTTTTTCCTCATATGTGTATTTAGAATTTAATGTCAATAAGTTTTTCATAGTGAAATGTAGACGTGACAGAGTATTTAATGCTTTTAGTAAAAGAACTTAATGATAGTATTCTGATTTCTCTAAATTCCAGGTAGAATATAATGTTGGTAATATCTTTTATTTGTGAGTTAAAATTTCATATTACTCTTATATATCTTACGAAAGGTCTCGAACGAAATGCATATAAATTTAATAGCAGTTTTCTCTTTTTTCTCATTTATATTCAGAAGTTAAAGTCTCATTTATTTTATTTAAGAATTTCGATATTATTAATCATACCTCCTAACAAAAAAAAATATATATATAAAAAATAAGTGTATGTAGTAAATGTTTTATTATTATTTTTATTATTATTATTATTATTGTTGTTGTTGTTGTTGTTGTTGTTGTTATTATTATATTATTTCATGTAAATTATCATATATATGTAAATATTCTAACCTGTTTCTCTTTTGAATGAGCCCAAGTGTTTCTAAACTAGTCGGGAAAGCAGGATGCTATGAGCCCAAGGGCTCCAACGGGAAAAATAGCCCCGTGAGAAAAGGAAACAAGGTAATAAATAAACTACAAGAGAAGTTATAAACAATTACAATAAAATATTTTAAGAACAGTAACAACATGAAATTAGATCTTTCATATATAAACTATATGTTGCAACGCGGGCCCAGGACATTGATCACTTACACGCTTAGGGAAAAGGTGTACTTTAAAAGCAACCCCACAAGGATTGTGGTGGCCGATGTGATAACGTCCCTGATTGGTGAACGCCAGACTGCGGTTTGAGTCCAGCTCAAACTCGTTAAGTCTGTTTGGTCGCGGCAACCTCACCCTCCTTGTGAGCTAAGGATGGTGAGTTTGGAGGAGCCTTTAAGTCTATCTGCTGAGTCATCAGCAGCCATTGCCTGGGCCTCCTTGGTCCTAGCTTGGGTGGAGAGGGGGCTTGGGCACTGATCATATGGAAATATGGTCAGTCTCTAGAGCGTTGTTCTGCTTTATAGGGCAATGTCACTATCCCTTTGCCTGGCCCTCCTTGGTCCTAGCTTTGGTGGAGAGGGGGGGGGGGCGGCTTGGGCACTGATCATATGCGAATATGGTCAGTCTCTAGAGCGTTGTCCTGGTTTATAGGGCAATGACACTATCCCTTTGTCTGGCCCTCCTTGGTCCTAGCTTGGGTGGAGAGGGGGCTTGGGCTCTGATTATATGGAAATATGGTCAGTCTCTAGGGCATTGTCCTGCTTTATTGGGCAATGCTACTATTCCTTTGTCTGTCCCTCTTTGGTCCTAGCTTGGGTGGAGAGGGGGCTTCGGCACTGATCATATGTAAATATGGTCAGTCTCTAGAGCGTTGTCCTGCTTGATAGGGCAATGTCACTATCCCTTTGCCTGGCCTTCCTTGCTCCTAGGTTGGGTGGAGAGGATCTTGGTCGCTGATCATATGTATATCTGGTTAGTCTCTAGGGTATTGTCCTGCTTTATAGGGCTATGTCACTATCCCTTTGGCCCTCCTTGGTCCTAGCTTGGGTGGAGAGGGGCCTTGGGCACTAATCATATGTAAATATGGTCAGTCTCTAGAGCGTTGTCCTGATTTATAGGGCAGTGTCACTATCCCTTTGGCCATCCTTGGTCCTAGCTTGGGTGGAGAGGATCTTGGTCGCTGATCATATGTATATCTGGTTAGTCTCTAGGGCATTGTCCTGCTTGATAGGGCAATGTCACTATCCCTTGCCACTGCCGTTCATGAGCGACCCTTAAACCTATAAAGGCTGTCTAATCTGTACATTCTTGTGAGGTGTCCATTAAAAGCAACCCCATAAGGAGGTTATGCCTAATTACTCATAAATGTTATGGATGATATTTTAGAGTCGATAAATTAATGATCAGTATTAAGTGTTGGATAAACACGCATCCTCCGGAGTAATCAATGGGTTATTGAAAAACATATGCTTCTCCGTTGAATTATGGCCGATGAAAACTGATTATACAGGACAGACCACTTAAGCAGGCCCTGATTACAGGACACTTTGGCCAGAGAAGGCTGTTTTTATCCTGCGTGGGCAATCACATTATTCATCTTTATGGACTGGTTTAATTGATTGCCAGCAATAATTTACGTTTACCTTCTCCGAATTGAAAAGGGTTTTGCATATATATGTTCATATACTTTTTTTTCCTCGTATATTTTCTTCGATTTTACTTCTTTCCTTGCATATTTTCTTTCATTTTAATTTTTTCCTTATGTATTTTCCTAGATTTTCCTTCATTATATATTATCTTCGATTTTACTTTTTTCTTTACATATTTTCTTCAATTTAATTTTTTCCTTATATATTTGCTTAGATTTTCCTTCATTTTCTTATATATTTTTTCCGATTTTACTTTTTTTGTTTATATATTTTCGCAGAATTTAATTCTGATTTTAAATTTGAACGAGATATATACAAGAAGAAATTTCATTTATCTTTTTCCCTCATATAATTTCTTCGATTTTAATGTGAATGAGATGTATGGAAGAAAAAAATTAATTTATTTTCCAATTTTTACATTTTTCCTGATAAAAGATGTTCATATCCCTTTTTTTACCTCATATAATTTCTTCGATTTTAATTATTATTTTAATGTGAACGAGATGTATAGAAGAAGAAATGTAATTTATTTTCCATTTTTTACATTTTCCCTGATAAAAGATAAGACAAGGTCTTCATGAACTCGTTGACTAACGACCGGCAAGCACGAACGCATTAATTCGTCCATGATTCATTTTCGTTATCAGTTAAAAAAGATTTTCTTATCCTCTGACTCTGTAATTATCCAGTTAATGACTGAAGGTATCTTTGCGAGAAGGGTTTATAGCCTCTTGAAAGCATTCTATCAAAATGATTTAGAACTATAATGAAAGCAGAACGTTGCTGCTGCCCCTCTTGTTTGTTAGGGAACGCGTAACTTTTTTTTTTTTTCCTGACAAAAAACCAGAACGTGTTTTTTTTTTTTTTTTTTTTTTTTTTTTTTTTTTTTTTTGACAGAACAAAACCAGAACGTGTGGTTTTTTTTTTTTTTGGACAGAACAAAACCAGAACGTGTGGTTTTTTTTTTTTTTTTTTTTTTTTTTTTTTTGACGACAAAACCAGAACGTGTGGTTTTTTTTTTTTTTTTTTTTTTTTTCTTTCTTTTTTTTTCCGACAAAACATAAAACCAGAACAAAAGCTCCTCTGTTTCATATGAATTGTACAATCCCTGTTCCAATTAAAAAGCTCTCCGAGGCTCAGATGTTACCTGCCAGCTGACCGAA
>NC_090744.1:16188176-16193176 GCF_036898095.1 Palaemon carinicauda | reverse complement strand
TCCCCAACAAGTAATTATACCCCACACCCTTTCTCCTTCCCAACAAGTAGATATACCCCACCCATGTCTCCTTCCCCAACAAGTAAGTATACCCCACCCATGTCTCCTTCCCCAACAAGTAAATATACCCCACCCCCTGTCTCCTTCCCCAACAAGTAAATATACCCCACCCATGTGTCCTTCCCTAACAAGTAAATATACCCCACCCCCTGTCTCTTTGCCCAACAAGTAGATATACCCCACCCATGTCTCCTTCCCCAACAAGTAAATATACCCCACCCCCTGTCTCCCTCCTTAACAAGTAAATATAACCCACACCCTTTCTCCTTCCCCAACAAGTAAATATACCCCACCCCTTTCTCCTTGCCCAACAAGTAAATATACCCCACCCCCTGTCTCCCTCCCCAACAAGTAAATATACCCCGCCCCCTGTCTCTTTGCCCAACAAGTAGATATACCCCACCCATGTCTCCTTCCCCAACAAGTAAATATACTCTACCCATGTCTCCTTCCCCAACAAGTAAATATACCCCACCCCTGTCTCCTTGCCCAACAAGTCAATATACCCCACCCTTGTCTCCTTCCCCAACAAGTAAATATACCCCACCCTTGTCTCCTTGCCCAACAAGTAAATATACCTCACCCTTGTCTCCTTGCCCAACAACAAGTAAATATACCCCACTCCATGTCTCCTTCCCCAACAAGTAAATATACCCCACACCCTTTCTCCTTCCCCAACATGTAAATATACCCCACCGCCTGTCTTCTTCCCCAACATGTAAATATACCCCACCCATGTCTCCTTCCCCAAGTATATATACCCCACCCCCTGTCTCCTTCCCCAACAAGTAAATATACCCCACCCTTGTCTCCTTGCCCAACAAGTAAATATACCCCATCCTTGTCTCCTTCCCCAACAAGTAAATATACCCCACCCATGTCTCCTTCCCCAACAAGTAAATATACCCCACACCCTATCTCCTTCCCCAACATGTAAATATACCCCACCGCCTGTCTTCTTCCCCAACAAGTAAATACACCCCACCCTTGTCTCCTTCCCAACAAGTAAATATACCCCACTCCATGTCTCCTTCCCCAACAAGTAAATATACCCCACACCCTATCTCCTTCCCCAACATGTAAATATACCCCACCGCCTGTCTTCTTCCCCAATATGTAAATATACCCCACCCATGTCTCCTTCCCCAAGTATATATACCCCACCCCCTGTCTCCTTCCCCAACAAGTAAATATACCCCACCCTTGTCTCCTTCCCCAACAAGTAAATATACCCCACTCCATGTCTCCTTCCCCAACAAGTAAATATACCCCACACCCTATCTCCTTCCCCAACATGTAAATATACCCCACCGCCTGTCTTCTTCCCCAATATGTAAATATACCCCACCTATGTCTCCTTTCCCAAGTATATATACCCCACCCCCTGTCTCCTTGCCCAACAGGTAAATATACCTCACCCCATATCTTCTTCCCCAGCAAGTAAATATACCCCATCCCCTGTCTCCTTGCCCAACAAGTAAATATACCCCACCCCTGTCTCCCCCATCATCCTTTAGCTCCAAATGGTTGAATTGACCGTTTCCCCGGTGGGAGTGAAATGAGACTATAGGACACTGGAGTGATATTGTTGAACGTGATTAAGATTCTCCAATCGCAGAGGATTGGTGGGGGGTACAGGTGCTCTTGAAGCCTCACCTTGCCAGCTCAGGGAGGGGGGTCCTTCTGGCGGGTCCTGGGGAAGGGGAAGGGACTGAGGAAGGGAGGGGGGGACTGAGGAAGGGTGGGGGGGACTGAGGAAGGGTGGGGGGGGGACTGAGGAGAGGGAGGGTGTTGGCTGGAAAGAGATTGGAGACTCTGCAAGGGATCCTGATAGGAAAAAAGGCAGAGGGGCGATATTCCGAAGCAGGGGAGGGGTCGGATGGGGAGTGCAAGAGCCTGGGGTAGGGGTTTAAGGGGCCTTGGGGAGGGGTGCCTTAGTTTCAATGGTGGTGGGATTTAGGAATAGAAAGGAAGGAGACTTTACAGATTTTATAAAGGAAATTGAAACCCCAGGAGAATACACTCTCCCCCCCTATATCATCTCCCACATCCCTCCCCCTCCCCCTCCCCCTCCCCCTCTATCTCCATACATTTTTCCCATTCTTTTTTTCTAGAATATCTAGAAAAGGTTTTCGAAGGATGATGAGTTTTGGGATGAAAGATGGGGACCGGTGAGTTAATGAGAAAGAGGGAAAGCTGAATGAAGCGAGTATTGATTTTTAATAGGGTTGATTTTTTGGGAGTTGCGAGGTAGGTAGGTAGGGAGGGAGGACGTATGGAACTTTATGATAGTTTTGCATCAGTTTTGCACATTTTTTTCAATTCTTTCTTGTCTTTATTCTAAGGTAAAATTGCAAAACACCAGATAAGACAGGAGGAACAGCCATAGGTTGAATTGAATGATGGTGATTGGATGTAAGTGAATTTGCAGGTAAAGCAGAATGAAAGGGTTGGGAAAAGAGAGAGAGAGAGAGAGAGAGAGAGAGAGAGAGAGAGAGAGAGAGAGAGAGAGAGAGGGGGGGGGGGATATGGTAGGTATATTCTAGGTAAATCCCTCTAGAAGCGTAAAAATAGTATCTGAATGAAATTGTTCAAAAGGCAATCTGTATAAATGAAGTCCCAAAGATGCGTTCTTTGTGTACCAGTCTTCTCCTCTGAAAGCCTGATTCTCAAAGTGAACTTATGAATCATCCCTGTTTGGAGCAGGTATAATAAATTAATTTTATTTCGATATTCATTATCTTTCCTAGGTTGCTTTATTTTAATTTCTTTGCTTAGATGGTAATTTGAGTGGGTCCATTGTAAAATTGGGGAGTTATGATTAAATTGTTTTTATATATTCAAGTGTTTCAGTATTCGCTTGAGGTTTATGATAGAATTTCTTCCCTCTTCCTCAAGTAATGTTTAGGTATTCATGGTCATATTTATCAGAGCGTCAATTGATAGGCCGTATTACGCTGTTTTCTCCCATTGAACAAATATCTGTATCTCATTATATATGCAGCTGAGTGCATACAAACATACATGTTCATAAAGATGTAAGGTATCTTATTGATTATTAATAAGAAACACAGGTATATGAAAGACTCCATCCTTCTAAGTGTGAGAAAATACTGTGACGCATTTCGTAGACATTGTACATTGGCTTGTCCTCCAATGATTTTCTCACGGGTCTGGATTAAAGGCTAATGGAACCTTCCTGGAACTCAAAGTCCTTGGTTTTTACCCGTTTCTTTAACTATTGGGTGATTGGAGTAGCCACCTTAGTACCCTTTTGAGTTTCAAAATCAACATCAGATATAACCGGGGGTGCACTAATACATAATGATATTTTTTTAAGAGATATTTATACAGGCTGTACATTTTCAGTGTTATCATACTTGGTGTAGTGTACTTTAGGTAGACCAGAATAGCCGTTTCATTACAATATATATATATATATATATATATATATATATATATATATATATATATATATATATATATATATATATAAAGGTTGTCGTTTGAGTGGTTGCCGCTCAGCGTGAAAGGATATATAGGTGCCGTTATAGTATGTGGCCTACCTTTTTGGATCTGTTATAGTATGTGGCCTACCCGGTTTGAATGTGTCCTACCTAAGCCGGTTTGAATGTGTCCTACTTTAGGAAGAAGCTAACTTAAAAAAACCCACCTAACCTATGCTAAAAGCCGTGTCCTTACCTACGAGTACGACGGGAGAAGCTAACTTAAAAAACCCACCCAACCTATGCTAAAAGCCGTGTCCTTAACTGGGGGGGCTGCGCCCCCCCGGACCCCCCCCCCCCTTACACAACATTAACATTAACTACATAGTTAAATACTGAAATCCATGTGTACTTACATGATCAATATTCGTAATAACAGTATGTAGGCCACATACTATATCAGAGACAAAATTCCGTAGGCCACACTCGAAAGGTAGGCCACATACTATAACGGCACCGATATATATA
Source organism: Palaemon carinicauda (assembly GCF_036898095.1). Classification (NCBI taxonomy): domain Eukaryota; kingdom Metazoa; phylum Arthropoda; class Malacostraca; order Decapoda; family Palaemonidae; genus Palaemon; species Palaemon carinicauda. The sequence continues at coordinate 16,189,142 of NC_090744.1, read as the reverse complement.
TATATATAGATAGATAGATATATATATATATATATATATATATATATATATATATATCTATATATATATATATATATATATATATATATATATATCTATATATATATATATATATATATATATCTATCTATCTATATATATATATATATATATATATATATATATTGTCACGCTGAGCGGTAACCACTCAAACGACAATCTCCCACAAATTACATAAATTGCAGGATGGTAATTAGGAAAGGGGAAGGAGGTTGAAAGGCTTGAATCTGTGTGTATATCTAAGTAAATATCTAGCAAAAATGACGGGTCGCGTACACTAGTTAGAAAATGGTAATAATGAAAAAGGAGAACATTCGATATCTGCCTCAAATATTAAACTAATGAAAAGGAGAAACTGTCTGTTGTGTTCTCCTCGTCTACAGCCACACCGCCGGTGTATACGTGATGAGACTCGTCAGTGAAACGGCCTAAGTATTATTAATGCCAGAGAAATGGAGTTCACCGGGCCTCTAAGCCTCTTCCCTTTGCCTCCCCCCCCCCCCTCCCCTCTTGTCTCTCACCCCCCCCCCCCCCTTCACCCCTCCCCCTGTAAAGTATTGGAATGCCCGAGTATGTGTGTGTATGTCTCGTTCGTGTTAATGGATTATTTATAAAACTGTAATAGATTGTTTCCTGCGGTAGGCTAACTGAAGGGGAGAGGGGTGTACTGATGTAATATTTAATGAACATCGTTCAACGTCAAGCACGTATACTGTGTAAGAACACACTTACACTAACACACACAAAACTCAGAACGACATGCAGGCAACATAAAGGACACGTAGGATAGAGAGAGAGAGAAAGAGAGAGAGTGAGAATTTCTGTCTTCCAAAGTCCTCGTACGAAAACAGTCTCAAGGATAGAGAGAGAGAGAGAGAGAGAGAGAGAGAGAGAGAGAGAGAGAGAGAGAGAGAGAGAGAGAGAGGT
>NC_090744.1:16173176-16178176 GCF_036898095.1 Palaemon carinicauda | reverse complement strand
AAAAAAAAAAAAAAAAAAAAAAAAAAAAAGATACGAAACCATGAAGGAAAAATAAAATGGAAGCACATTGTAGGTTTCGGCAGATGGCGGTTGCATGTCGCAGTGTTATGTCGGAAAAACATAAACTTTTGAAGAATTGCATGGCTGGGGGGGCGGGAGGTTGGGCGGGGGGGGGGGGGGGGGGTCTGGTTTTGGTTGGGGGGGTCTGGGATCGGTGGGTGGGTTAGGCGGAAACGGATCGGGAGAAAACGTTCGCCATAAATCGCCGGATTACATTCGGAATTACTTTAGGATTACTCGGCTGAATACGTAGGATTATGAGGCGGGATATTACCCCCCTGAAGGTTGATTAGAGGTATTACTAAGGGATCGCTTCGGTTTTAGCGCAAAAGGTTCTTCAGGTAGGGATTTGTGAACTCCCAAACTCCACCCCCCCCCCCTCAAAAATAAAAATCTTAGATTCCAAAATTAATTTTTATTGTATCGGATGGATTTTGTCAACTCTTTGTAACATTTGCTTGTTTCTTCATTTGTTGTTACAGCTTATTTTTCAGTTGCGTCCTTCGTATTTTGATCCAATTAGAACCTGATTTTAACTTTTGTATAACCCCCCAACTCAACTCCCCCCCTCCCCAAAAAAAATCTTAAATTCCAAAATTCATTTTTATTGTATAGACTTTGTCAACTTTCTGGAAAGTTTGCTTGCGTTCATTAGAGAGAGAGAGAGAGAGAGAGAGAGAGAGAGAGAGAGAGAGAGAGAGAGAGAGAGAGAGAGAGAGAGAGATTGGATACCTACCTGTTTATTCATATGGTAATGGTCTTGATCCAGCTTATTCGGTTTTTCTCTGGACTATCGTAGTCGTCATCAAATTTCTCATCAGCTTCATTATTAGCGAAAGCAAAAACTCTCAAATCTTTCCTCATAATAAAAAAAATGGTGAAAGGCCAGCACCAGTCAAAGAAAGCACGTTTATTGCTTTGCTTTGCAACGGAAGTACATGCATCAAAAATACATTAAGCAGGGTAGAGGGTGGTTACTCCCCCCCCCCCCCCTCCAACACCACCACCAGTAAGGAGATAGCACTGTAGGGTCTAGGTTACATTTAGTATAACGTAAGGTTTCAAGGTTTGCTTATCCCAACACAGTTTATATATATATATATATATATATATATATATATATATATATATATATACATACACCCATATATATATATATATATATATATATATATATGTATGGGCAAATATTCATTTTAATGTTGTTACTATTCTTAAAAATATTACTTTTCCTTATTTCCTTTCCTCACTGGGCTATTTTCCCTGTTGGAGCCCCCGGGCTTATAGCATCCTGCTTTTCCAACTATGGTTGTAGCTTAGCATTTGATAATACCAATAATAATAACTGAAATCTCCTAGGATCAGCATGACCTTTATGTCCTAAGTTGAAGGTCAATGACCCTCGATGTTCGTTTCTAGTTTCTATTAGTGTTACGTTATTTCTTGCCCATTGTTCTTTTGCTTTGTTAAATTCTACTTAGTATTTTCGTTGATTTTCCTTATTTATTTTCCAGTTAATTTGACTTCATATTTTCATTCACTCGTTCTTTTGCTATTTATTCATTCTTTTTCTTTTTGTTTATCTCAAGTTCAAGTGTAAATATTCCGTTTAAAGATTAATTATCTTCATCTTTAATCTTGCATTTCCCCTAATAATTGATTCTAAGATTTTTCTCTTATCAAGAAGTTTATCAATTTTCAGAATTTCAAGTAGGAAAACTGACTGAATAACTAAGCTTTGTTGGAATACCAATTCTTAATCAAGGAATTAGAAGTGAAAATATTTATTTAGATTTTATTATAGGATTACACAGATTGTACAGTATAGTATTGGGAATTTTTTCAATGTATCAGAATTTATAAATTAAAATCTCCATGCATTCTCGGAAAGAAACAGATATTGGTAAAGCATTTATCTACAATTTTCCCAACATGTATATTATTAACTAGTGTACGCGACCTGGCAAAAATGACGACTAAATATAAAGATAGATATGTACGTACACGCACCCCCTTCTCACCAGGGTATGACTATTCCCTCTACCCACGGGACGGGGAGAGCTGAATGTGACCGAAAAGATATATATATATATATATATATATATATATATATATATATATATATATATATATATACATATACACATACATATATACATACATATATATCTGAGATACCTTGACGTGGTGAAAGGTTTTGTGTATGGCTGTAATCAGCAAGGCTGTACTTCCCAGGGCCACCCATGCTAGGTTGGTTTGCTGTGAACGATGAGACTAAAGTCTCCCAATATCACCAATTCCGCAGTGGCCATCGTGGTGTTGAAAACTTGTCAAACCCCAGACATGAATAAGGACATGTCTGCAGTATTTGTCCTGCCGTGGACTAGAAACGGCTACATTTTTTGTTTGTTATATATAGCCAGACACTTGTCCTTTATTATATAGGAGAGATTAATCATGCATTCTTATATCTGTATACGTTTCCGTACTCCTGTAAGTACATTAATGTATTTTTCTTCAGGCTAATACATTATATCATACATTTCCGTTGGAAAAAAAACATAGCAGCTGATTCATTAGTAACTCCCACGAATGGTTTCAATGCAATTTTTAGACCATAATTCTTTCTATAACGCCGTTAATAACCCCTGATTATATTCATGGAAATATTTATAGCCACTGGGAAAATATTTATAACCACTGGGGAGAACGGTGGCATAGTAATTCCTAATGGAAATATTCCGGTATAATTATTGGTCAGATTTTCCACCGTAATTTATTACTCTGCTTTAATATCGTCGACGAGAGAGAGAGAGAGAGAGAGAGAGAGAGAGAGAGAGAGAGAGGTGGTGGTGGTGGTTAAAAACGAAACCAAGATTGGAAGAAGTTTAATGAACTTTTGATTGTCATTTCCAGTGGGATATGAAACACGAGTCCCACACGAGTAGACATAAGCTTCATACGCTGTACTTTTTTAAATATTAATATTTTTTTTTTCTAATTTAGATGTTAAAGTTTTTGAAGATGTTTATGCTGTGTTGTGTGGCTGGATTTCTTGTGTAATAAACGTTATGATTACGGTTTAACACGCACACTAACCCAACACACAAACTTGTAATGTATATATATATATATATATATATATATATATATATATATATATATATAATATTGTATGTATGTATGTATGTATGTATGTATGTATACAATACATCTCGGGACCATATGTACCCCAGCCATGTTTCAGGATGTATATATATATATATATATATATATATATATATATATATATATATATATATATATATATATATATATACATATATATATATATATATATATATATATATATATATATATATATATATATATATGAATTATTTATGTCGGATAGGTTTGTCACAAATAATCTTTAATCCAACTGGGGAAGATAAGAAACCTTCACTCCCATGATAGGATTTGACATGACGCACGATGATGGAAAAAAAGCATGACTTGCATTGCATTACAAGCGGTATCTCTTTAAAATCATCTTATTCTATTATATTTCTTAAACATACTGCAATTTTTATCATACGTATTCTGTTAAACATTAACTCTAAACTCGAAATAACTTTAGATATGACACCCACCTATGGATCTATATTCATACCACTCTTGTACGTAGATAATATTATTAGCTTTCATTTACTATTTAACAATTGACATTTAATTTCAGACTTTTCTTACAATTTGATTTTTTGGATGATGAATCCTTTCTCCTTCTAGTCTTGTTTCATGAAGTGGACTTTATCTTCTACATCCTTGGCTTCCTTTATTACTCGTACTCATTTCCATTATTATATCACTCATACACTATTGCATACTTTAATAGTAATCCACGTTCACTGTGTACATTATAAAGTGTTCTTAATAAGTTATTATGCACTTAGGCTTAGCAATTCCTTCTTTACATCTGTTCATTACATATGCTTGGTCCTTATCCATATTTTCCATACCATATTTCCACGGCTTGAACAATTGCCAAATCATTTCTCAAACTTTACAGAGAGAGAGAGAGAGAGAGAGAGAGAGAGAGAGAGAGAGAGAGATGAATGGTCACACTGCCAGGACTCTTGAGAGAGAGAGAGAGAGAGAGAGAGAGAGAGAGAGAGAGAGAGAGAGAGAGAGAGAGAGAGGAATGGTCACACTGCCAGGACTTGAGAGAGAGAGAGAGAGAGAGAGAGAGAGAGAGAGAGAGAGAGAGAGAGAGAGAGAGAGAGAGAGAGAGAGAGAGAGGAAATGTTCACACTGCCAGGACTCTTGAGAGAGAGAGAGAGAGAGAGAGATAAATGTTCACACTGCCAGGACTCTTGAGAGAGAGAGAGAGAGAGAGAGAGAGAGAGAGAGAGAGAGAGAGAGAGAGAGAGAGAGAGAGAGATGTTCACACTGCCAGATCCAAGTCGTCATAACGAAAGATGAACAGGACTGTTGAGGGTAATAATTTTGAATTGACTCCTTACACCTCACAAGAAATCATTGTTGTGACCTGACCTTCTCTTGAACGCTGCTTTCAAGTTCTTAATTGATAAATTACCAGAAAGAAATCGACGTCAAAGAAGGCCAAAGACCCGTAATGTGATATGTGGTATCGAAGTTGAACCCAGTCTTTATGACGGGGAAGATTTAAGTCTTTATAAATTTGTAATATCAGTTTCAGTGATGTTAGAGGTGTACCCATAATTCGTCATATTACTGAAATCTATGACGTTCAATGCCCATGCTTGGTTTCACCTATTACGTACATTAAGATTAATTACTTTTCACGCTTGGTGTTTTCTTCGATCGAAATCGCTTTATGAAATGTGGAACCTTTACTATATATATATATATATATATATATATATATATATATATATATATATATATATATATATATATATATATATGTATGTATATAT
>NC_090744.1:16168176-16170676 GCF_036898095.1 Palaemon carinicauda | reverse complement strand
GCTTATTTTTGATCTGTCAGATTTTCTTTACTCGGATTTTTTGCCTTTCTCCTTATATATATATATATTATATATATATATATATATATATATATATATATATATGTACATATATTTATATATATACATATATATATATGTTTGTGTGTATATATATATATATATATATATATATATATATATATGTATATATATATGTATATATATACATATATATATATATATATATATATATATATATATATATATATATATATATTTATATATATGTATATATATATACATATATATACACATACATATATATATATATATATGTATGTGTATATATATGTATGTGTATATTAGTGTGTGTGTGTGTTGTGTGTAAATTATATACTTTTCGACGTTTTAGGTGGTCTTTACGACCGGACCACCACCTGACAAAATCTGCTTTTAAACTTTATATCTGTCTGAACTGATCAAATGAGTAATAAGCAAAATACAAAATATTTGAGAATCCCTGGCTCTTGTTCTAACTCACCTGGTCAATGATTCCATCTCATGTTCAGAGTAGTATACCATTCTGAAAGTTATTATAAGGATACCTGGGAATTTAATTTAAAGTTAATACAATCATTAGAAAATTATGTCCCATTTATACGGTTCTTGCTTTCGAATACTTATTATTATTATTATCACTTGCTAAGCTACAACCCTAGTTGGAAAAGCAGGATGCTATAACCCCAGGGGGTCCAACTGGGAAAATAGCTCAGTGAGGAAAGAGAACAAGGAAAAATAAAACGTTTTAAGAAGAGCAATAATATTAAAATAAATATCACTTTATAAACTATAAAAACTTTAACAAAACAAGAGGAAGAGAAATAAGATATAAGATAGAACAGTGTGCCCTAGTGTACCCTCAAGCAAGAGAACTCTAACCCAAGACAGTGGAAGACCATGGTACAGAGGCTATGGCACTACCCAAGAATAGAGAACAATGGTTTGATTTTGGAGTGTCCTTCTCCTAGAAGAGCTGCTTATCCGGAGTGTGATGCACTATAGCAGAAAGAAGGGAAGGCAGAAGGAAAATGTTATATGGTAAGAATAAAGGTAATTGAGGGCTCTAGTGATAGAGAAAGGAGTTAAAAGTTCCAATAACCGTAAAGTTACAGGTATCTGTAGGATGATGCCTCATTCTTCCTCTCTATAATCGCGAGATTTACATTGTCTATGGCGTATGGTAATCTTGATTATCCATCAAAATCATGAAGTATCTTTACCAAATCATCCAGTATAATCAAATAACTTTTCAGAAGTTGGCGCACGGGATTAAAATTCGGACTAACCTATCCTAACCTAACCTAGACTTGGTTACCATGAGATAGGAAATTATATCATAATCTCCTCCTTAGCCTAATGACGCAAAGGGCCTTGGTTCGATTTCGCCAGTCGTTTCTATCTTGAGCTTTTAATTCAATACCTCTTCATTCATCATCATCTACTTCGCGCTTCGTAGTCCTCAGCCATGTAGACCTGGGTCTTCCAACTCCTCTAGTGCCTTGTGGAGCCCAGCTGAACGTTTGGTGAAGAAGTCTCTCTTAGGGAGTGCGAAGAGCATGCCTAACCATGTCCATCTACCCCTGATCATGATTTCATCTCCATATGGTACTCGAGTAATCTCTCTTATAGTTTCATTTCTTTTCTAGGTGCATTTTTATCATCATCTCCTCCTACGCCCATTGACGCAAAGGGCCTCGATTAGATTTCGCCGGTTGTCTCTTGAGCTCTTAAATCAGTACTTCTTCTCATCATCTACTTCAGGCTTCATAGTTCTCATCCATGTAGATAAAGCATGTATATTATGTGATAGCACAGGCTATTATTCTTTCATCCAAAACGATAAAAGATAAGTTACTCTTCGAGACTAAGCTTGAAACTATCATACAGAGCAGGTGATTCACCATCAGTTGTTTACTGTGAGGTTTGCAATGAACTATGCCTGCATTACCAACGGGGGTCGCTGAGTGCACCTGCATTGTGTACCCGTATATGAATTTCGATTGGCTGATAATTTACCAGCATGATGCACATGAAGCGTGCAAATATAGCGTTGCCTTTTTTGCAATATCTACAAATCTGATTAGGTTCATACGGGCCTCATTGTTATTATTATTATTAATACTACTACTACTATTATTATTATTAATATTATTATTATTATTATTATTATTATTATTATTATTATTATTATTATTATTATCTGCTAAGCTACAACCCTAGTTGGAAAAGCAGGATGCTATAACCCCAGGGACCCCAAACAGGGAAAATATCCCAGTTAGGAAAGGAAACAAGGAAAAAAAGTATTTCATGAACAGTAACAACATTGAATTATTATATCCTATATAAACTATAAAAACTTGAAAAAAAGAGGAAGGGAAATAAATTAGAATAGTGTGCCCGAATGTACCCTCAAGCAAGAGAAGAGGGTTCTTTAATAATATGATATACAGCAATGTAA
>NC_090744.1:16155253-16157753 GCF_036898095.1 Palaemon carinicauda | reverse complement strand
ATTACTGTGACGTTAGTAACGGTGTAATACATCATAGTAGATGAACCTAGATATAACTAACTGTAAATTTATTACCTGATATTCAAGGTAATGCCTTGGCAAGTATTATGAGCACTAGTGATATTGAGGCTGTCATCTCTGATCTAGACAATTTGAATTCATATATATATATATATATATATATATATATATATATATATATATATAAATATATATTCATTTATCTATCTATCTATATATATATATATATATATATATATATATAAATATATATATATATATATATATTTATATATCTATATAAATATATATATATATATATATATATAAATATATATTTATATATCTATATAAATGTATATATATATATATATATATATATATATATATAAATATATATATATATATATATATATATATATAATGCATGTATGTATATATATGTGTATATATATATATATATATATATATATATATATAATGTATGTATGTATATATATGTGTGTGTATATATATATATATATATATATATATATATATATATATATATGTATATATATATGATAAATTTTGCACATTTAGACGTGGTTTTCATATTTAAATAAGACTTATATCTTTCTTCGTGGCTAAATGGTAAGTCACTTTTCGTGCCAACTTCTTAGACCAGGGCTCGATTCCCGGCCGGTCAGAAGCTATTGTCTTTGAGTGGTTCCGCCTTGGGACTCTGATCCCGAGCTCGATAAGAGAATCCAGACATAAATGTATTAAAATATATGGCTTATTTGAATATATACAGTATCTCCCTTTTCGCCTCATTTATTATTCATTCTTCCACTAACTTTTGTTATCAACATTTTGATTGAATTTCAATACATTTAATATCATTTTCCTCATTACGGTGCCGAATGGCATTCAAGGCCCCTGGTGTTTGGCCCTACACTTTCTCCATCTATCCTCTTGCTTGAGGGTACACTCAGGCACACTATTCTTTGTTTCCTTATTTCCTTTCCTCACTGGGGTATTTTTCCCTGTTGGAACCCCTGGGTTTACAGCATCGTGCTTTTCCAACTAGGGTTGTAGCTTAGTTAGTAATAATAATAATAATAATAGTAGTAATAATAATAATAATAATAATAATAATAATAATAATAATAATAATATTATTATTATTATTATTATTATTATTATTATTATTATTCATGATAATATCACAAAAGTGTATAGATAAATATATGGTACTTTTATTTGTCTTAAAAAATCTCAGTTTATGTGGCAACGTAAAAAAAAAAAAGTTTTATTATTTTCGAATAAAAAAAAAGAAAAAATGTTTTATTATTTTCAAATAAATCTTTCACTTCATTACTCCTTTTCTCATTATATTTCCATTTAGCAGAACGATTGAAGTGCTTCCGTGCATTCGTGTGACGAAGTCAAATTAGTTTCGAGCCATTTAATTATTTCCATCGCTCTCATTAAACATCATTATCCCTCATTACTTTATTACGCGTTCTGTCATGTCTAGTCAACTCCATTGTCTTCTCTTTTTAAGGTTTTCCAATAAACTTTTTTTTTTTTTTTTGCGTCGATTAATTCATTTGGAATCCGCGGGAAAATCACATTGGTTATTTCACATGTGATTTGGTGGCTTATTTGTTTAATTTGGTTATTTCTTTCGTAACTTGATTGTTATTTCTTTAATTCAGTTTTTTTGCACATAGGGGGATGGTTATTTCTTTAATTTAGTTATCTTAAATATAGTGGAATTGTTATTTCTTTGATTCAGTTATTTTACACAGTGGGATTGTTATCTCTTTGTTATTCTATACATAGCAAGATTGTTATTTGTGTAATTCAGTTATTTTACACATAGCGGGATTGTTATTTCTTTAAGTCAGTTATTTTAAACAGCAAGATTGTTATTTTTAATTCAGTTATTTTACACGTAGCTGGATAGTTACTTTCATTTAGTTATTTCACGCATAGCAAGAGTTATCTCTTTATTTCAGTTATTTTACATATAGCAGATGTATCATTTATTCATGTGACGATATACAAGGCTTCTGATTTCATATTGTCAGAGTAGGCTGATATTAAGAATATTATGTACTTCAGGAAACTCAGTAGAAGACAGACTCTTTTTCTTGACTCGTCAATTTCTTTATTTTCTAATAATGTATTTTTTTTTTTTTTTTATTTCTGGTTCTTGAAATCCTCCAAGTGTATTAGGTATGTAGTCCTTTTTAAAATAAGAGAAACAATAGTTAATTAATCATTCACAGGCATTCTAAAACGGAAAAACAATTCAAATTTAACTTGAGGGGCACTCAGTAGAGCTTATTTTTCAACCTTTTGCTCGACTTTGACCTTCACCTTTCAAAATGTAATAATTTTGAGCTTTTAACATAACAGTTAATCCCTACAAGTGTCAATACCTTGTGATTAATATTATGACCAGGAAGCTGTTCATAAACAAACAAACACACACACACACACACAAACA
>NC_090744.1:16142753-16152753 GCF_036898095.1 Palaemon carinicauda | reverse complement strand
ACTCCCTCCTGTTTTATTATGATTTATTCCTGTTATATTATCTCTCTCTCTCTCTCTCTCTCTCTCTCTCTCTCTCTCTCTCTCTCTCTCTCTCTCTCTCTCTCTGACATGATAGATTCCTACCTGTTTTTTGTCTCCCTGAAAGTCATATCACTGTGCTAGTTGATTGTTAGGTGTTAACAGAGACGCGAGGTGAATGCAAGTAAAATTCATTCAACAGATAACGAGCTTATATACAAGCAGTTGCGAACAAGAATGTCACAAAAATTTAAACAAACTAAAACATGCGAAGGCAAGCTTAAAGAGGTTGTGCAGTTATTAGTGTGGGAGAGAGTACATTGTATGAGTATGTATGAAACAAGTGATGTGCATCACATATTCAGCTTCACATAAAGAATCCCCTTTAATGTATGGTATTACTAAGATACTAAATATAGTGGCAGTAAAATTATGAATTGATATATGCCAGTAAAAAAATGAAATTTCTCTGGAAGAATGCTCTCCTGTTTTCAGATCAAACTACAAAAACCCTAAGTTATCACCAACACTATATTTATATATTTAAAAGTCTTTCAAATTGCATTAATAAGATGAAATGTAATAAACTATTATCATACGTCCTTACATTTTATTTTATGTAATTTGAAACACTCAAAACACTTAGATACTAAATCTGGAGTGGGAGTTAAAATGTGAATTGTTATATTCTATTAAAAGATAAAAATTTCTCTTGAAGAATGCACTCCGGTTTTCAGGTCAAATTACAAATTATATTCTAAGTTATCACCAACACTATATTTTATTTTTAAAAGTCTTCAAATTACATAAAATAAAATAAAATGTAACGAGCTGTTATCATAGGTCGTTACATTGTATTTTATATAATTTGAAGTAGGAGATGATGAATGTAAAAGCATTGAATTAAAAGCTTAAAATAGAGACCACTGAGGAAATCTAACCGAGGCCCTCTGCGTCAATAGACGTAGGAGATGATGATGGTGATGATGAATTTGAAACACTTTTAAATATAAACCATACGGTGAAATAATAGGATATCTACCGTAATTTTATCTGAAAACAAGTGTTTATATAATTTGAAGTAGGAGATGATGAATGTAGAAGTATTGAATTAAAAACTTAAAATAGAGAACACTGAGGAAATCTAACCGAGGCCCTTTGCGTCAATAGGCGTAGGAGGAGATGATGATGAATTTGAAACACTTTTAAATATAAACCATACGGTGAAATAATAGGATATCATTTGTAATTTGATCTGAAAACAAGTGTGTTATTCCTGCACGAAAATAGGACTTAAACTTGGAAGCCCTTTGAGCTCCAGAAACGAATCTATTTCAGGTTCCTCCGTCTCTTATTGTGTCTGTATTGCGAGTTGTTGATCAACTGGACACAATTGGAGATCTTGTTTTAATCATAAGCGAATATAGTCGTGGGACATAACCTGTCAAAGGTACATTCATTCCAGCTGGTGAAAAGTTACGGAGCCTCGCAGACAAAGGATTCGTTATTTAGCCTTGACAAAGGCTGGACGCAGATGGCGCTCACTGAGACAAAGTTATAATAATTTTGCTTATAAAGTCGATTCAAGTATTTTTATTTCTTTATCAAGGTTGTCCGATGCCTATAATGTACGTTATTTATATTTTATTTAGAGTGAATGTTTTATCGTATTTTCTTTCCTGTTTAAATTACCATTGAGGAAATTATTTAGATTAATTTCCAGGGAATCTTAGGTCACATAAATTGTTTTTATTTTAATGGATTTTTTTTACGATTTATGTTGAACAGGCTGATATTAGTCTCTCTTCATAGTTTACACAGGACATATCTATTTTAACTTTGTTATTGATCTTAAATATTTTCTATTAATTACTCATTACTTTTTGTGTAGTTTATTTATTTCCTTATTTCCTTTCCTCACGGGGGTATTTTTCCCTGTTGAAGCACTTCAGCTTATATTGTAGCATCCTGCTTTTCCAATTAAGGTTGTAGCTTAGCTACTACTACTACTACTACTACTACTTCCAATAATAATAATAATAATAATAATAATAATGGTAATAGTAATAATAATGTCCCTACGAGGCGCCACTCGAGCTGTAAATTGGACTCGCCTGGGTCTTGATAATAGATCGGTTGTTATTTTCATAAAGGTCAAAGTTCAGGAAGGAAAATTGTAAAACAATTGTTGTGAACTGTAGCTTTTCCTTTTGAATTTGATATCTGCAATGATTGTTCAGTTGTGAAACTTTTTATCAAGTAGTATTTTATCTTTTTGACATGGGTTGTCAGTACTAGACTTTACCATTAGAAATTAGGAAATTATTTAGCCATGGTAATTTTCCTAAAGCAGAAGACAGTTTTGTGCTCCCTTTCACTAACAACATTCAAAATTTTTTTCCTAAGTAATTGGGCAATCTATTCTGTCAGAATTTAGTGACACAATAGAGTGAACTAGAGGGGCAATCAGTCGAGCGCAGACCTCCGCCGCGGCAGCTTATTTCTCGACCTTTTGTTCGATCTTTACCTCTGACCTTAACATGCATTTATTAGCGTTGATTTTCATACACTTAAATATGAGCCAAGTTTCAAGTCCCTGTGACAGTGAAGTCCAAACTTATGACTGATGACGTGAATTATACATTTTGCTAGACCGTAACCTTGACCTTTGACATTGACCTTCCAAGATTTAACAATTTTCAGCTTTTTACATAAAAGTTAATCCCTGCAAGTTTCATTACTCTACGATTAAAATTGTGGCCAGGAAGCTGTTCACAAACAAACAAACACACACACACATATATATATGTATATATATATATATATATATATATATATATATATATATATATATATATATATATATGTATGTATGTGTGTGTATATATATATATATATATATATATATATATATATATATATATATAATTGACACTTACGCTGTTTCATTTTATATCAATCTAATTAAGTATCTTGTACATACTTTCGTATGTGTGTACATTTGAAACCCTCTAGTCACCTTTACTAAGTTTGTAAATACAGTTGCCATAATAGAAATACAGTTTGGCCTTTATCATTCCTAAGTATTTTTGGATCTTGTTATGAATAAGGAGACTGTATTCCCTATGTTTATCGTGTAGAACTGTTTATGAGTATCCTCGTTTTAAGAAATCAAGTTTGATTCCTCTTGATTCGAAACCTTTCATGTAGCACTTGACACGAACTATCTCCATTTTGGGTTATTATTATTATTATTATTATTATTATTATTATTATTATTATTATTATTATTATTATTATTATTAGCCAAGCTACAACCCTATTTGGAAAAGCAATATGCTGTAAGCCCAAGGACTCCAACAAGGAAAAATAGCGCAGTGAGGAAAGGAAATAAGTAAATAAATATAGGATATAAGAAGTAATGAACAATTGAAATAGAATATTTTATTAAACATTAACAACATTAAAACAGATAATTCATATATAGACTATATAAAGCTATTACAATTACGGTCTTCTTTCAGTTGCAATCTGTTGCGTAGATTATTATTATTATTATTATTATTATTATTATTATTATTACCCAAGCCTCAACCCTATTTGGAAAAGCAATATGCTGTAAGCCCAAGGGCTCCAACAGGGAAAAATAGCGCAGTGAGGAAAGGAAATAAGGATATAGATAAAGGATATAAGAAGTAATGATCAATTAATACAAAACATATAAAACATTAACAACATTAAAAGATATTTTATTTATCAACTATAAAAGGACTTATGACAATCTGTTCAAATTAACAGACATAAGACTCTTCAGTTAAAGTGTATCGACAAAAAAAATTATAAGACTCGGTCGAAAAATGCAAGCTTGGTATGTACTTACAAAGAGAACCGAACTTTTTATTCACTGATTAAACTTATTTACAGATGAGTATCTTTATAGCCTTGATTGCACATTAGCACCTTGACCAGCTTTCTCTCTCTCTCTCTCTCTCTCTCTCTCTCTCTCTCTCTCTCTCTCTCTCTCTCTCTCTCTCTCTCTCTCTCTCTCTCTCTTTTTTTTAATATTTCCGAATTAAGATTTCTCTCTAATAAATTTTACCATTTTTTTTCTTAAGCTTTTCTTGAATTTTCTTGATGTCTTTATCTAAATATTATTATTACAATATTCAAATTTAACTGTTTAAATGATTTCACCGACGTTTCTGTACTGCAAGATATTCGTTAGAATCGTCTGGATTTTAGTATAAATATCTATTTTATTGTCAGGCTGCGAGGAACGTAGAGAGGAGAGGTCCCCTTTTATTAGTCTTTTTTTTTTTTTTTTTTTTTTTTGTTTCATTTGTTGATGTCGGCTACTCCCCAAAATTGGGGGAAGTGCCTTGGTATATGTATGTATGTATCTATTTTATTTAGGAGAAAAAACAACATTAATAACTGGTATCGCACTGAAATTTCCATCTTTTATCAAAGTATAATACTCAGGATTTGTAATTTTTTTATATAAGTTAATTGAAACCTAATCTCTGTGAAGTTTAAATCGTGGAAGTTTGGTATTTCAAGGCAGGGATTAGCTAATATCTGATTGATTTTGGTTCTTTTCACTCCAAATTGTGAATGTTTTTTTAATTATTAATTACGCAAGTTTCATGATTTTGAGCGTGTGTGTGTATATATATATATATATATATATATATATATATATATATATATATATATATATATATGTATGTATATACATATATGTATGTATGTGTGTGTGTGTGTATATATATATATATATATATATATATATACTGTATATATATATACTGTATATATATATACATATAAATATATGTATGTATATATATATATATATATATATATATATATATATACATATAGATATATGTATATATATATGTATATATATATATGTGTGTGTGTATATATGTATATATATTTATATATACAAATATATATATACATATATATATATATATATATATATATATATATATATATATATACAAGCTATATATCATTATATCATCCTTCATCATCTCCTCCTATACCGGTTGACACAAAGGGCCTCGGCTAGATTTCGCTAGTCGTCTCTATCTAGAGCTTTTAATTCAATACATCTCCAGTCTTCATATACTTCACGCTTCTTAGACCTCAGCCATATAGGCCTGGTACTCCCGACTTTTCTAGGGCCTGGTTGAGTCCAACTGAGCGTTTGATATATATATATATATATATATATATATATATATATATATATATATATATATATATATATCTCTTTTTCTTTTTCTGTATCTTTTCCCACTTTTATGTGGGGTCGATGTTTCTGGCCAGCGTTCTCCATCTACCCCGGTCCCACACTTCATCACCGGTTAATCCCTTTGATCGAAGGTCATCCTTGATACAGTCCATCCACCTTCGCTTTGGTCTCCCTCTCCTTCTTGTTCCCTGTACCTCCATTTCCATCACTCTCCTCCCAATATACTGTTCATCTCTTCTCATGACATGACCATACCACCTCAGTCTACTTTCTTGGATCTTATCTGACAGTTCTCTAACTCCTGTGGTACCTCTAATTACCTCATTTCGTATCTTATCTCTTCTTGTTACCCCACACATCCATCTCAACATTCTCATATCTGCCACATTCAGTTTCTTCTCGTCTGGGTTTTATATATATATATATATATATATATATATATATGTATATATATGTATATATATGTATATATATATATATATATATATATATATATGTATATAATATATATATATATATATATATATATATAAGTTATAAATGTGTGTGAAAAAAATACTGTAAAGGCAATACACTTTTCATCAATCAGTTGTCGTTACCTAATTTTCGATGACCGCCCTTAGCAGTAAAAGATCACGAAATAAGTCTATGTATATATTCAAACGAAGCTCCTCAGCAGCACATTAACGCCCATCTAACATGCAAAAACTGTGCGAAATATCTTCCTCAGCATATCGTGATCTCTCTGTCTTTTTCTCCTTCACAAGACTTCCAGGTGATATTCCCTTTTCAATTTTATGTTGCACTTAATTTTCTCAGCTAACGTTTCCTATGAAAACGTTTTGTATATGAATGATCATGTGACCTATTTTCTACCTAACGTTTCCTATGAAAGCGTTTCGTATATGAATGATCATGTGACCTATTTTCTCACCTAACGTTTCCCATGAAAACGTTTTTATATGAATGATCATGTGACCTATTTTCTCACCTAACGTTTCCTATGAAAGCGTTTTTTATTTGAATGATCATGTGACCTATTTTTTCAGCTAACGTTTCCTTTGAAAACGTTTTGTATATGAATGGTCATGTGACCTATTTTCTAACCTAACGTTTCCCATGAAAACGTTTTGTATATGAATGGTCATGTGACCTATTTTCTCACCTGACGTTTCCCATGAAAGCTTTTGTATATGAATGATCATGTGACCTATTTTTTCAGCCGACTTTTCCTAAGAAAAGGTTTTTTTATGCAAATGATATGGGACCTATTTTCTAACGAACTTTTCCCATGAAAACGTTTTGTATATGAATGATCATGTGATCTATTTTCTACCTAACGTTTCCTATGAAAGCGGTTTTTTATATGAATGATCATGCGACCTATTTTCTCACCCAACGTTTCCTAAGAAAACGTTTTGTTTATGAAGGAATAATTACGAAATGTTAACCTTAAGGAAAGTGGTGACGATTGTGTTTATACATACTTATATTTATAAACATTTTTGGGGACAGTTTAAAAAGAAGTTGAAAAATATTACTCTTTAAATGTTGTATTACTAGAATAATTAGTCCGTATTATATTTTTTTTGAAATTTTCTCATGTAATTAAGATAATAAAAAAAAACTTTATTCATTTACTAATTAACTGATTAATCTATTTATGTATTCATTCATCATTACTATTGTTTCGAAAATAGAGAGTTCTAGGGTTTTATGTAATAAACCAGCTACAACAATATATCAGTTTTTTGTAAATGATGTATCACTTTGTCTATGAGAACCAGATGGATAGACGAGGTAGAAGCTGCGTAGGTGATTGCAAACAAAGGCATTGAGAGAGTTTTGCGTCAATAGGCGTAGGAGATGATGATGATGATGATGATGATGATTATTATAATTATTATTATTATTATTATTATTATTATTATTATTATTATTATTATTATTATTGTAGAAGCAGCGTAGGTGATTGCAAACAAGGACATTGAGAGAGTCTTGCGTCAATAGGCGTAGGAGGAGATGATTATTATTATTATCATTATTATTATTATTATTATTATTATTATTATTATTATTATTGTAGAAGCTGCGTAGGTGATTGCAAACAAAGACATTGAGGGAGTCTTGCGTCAAGAGGCGTAGGAGGAGATGATGATAATGATGATGATTATTATTATTATTATTATTATTATTATTATTATTATTATTAAAATTATCATTGTTATCAAAATGACTAAATTTTTTATGATTAAAATTATTATTATAAATAAAATGATTAAAAAATTTAATTCGACACCAAAAAAAACTTTTGACTACAACAGCCAATTTTTGCATTTGCGGTTTGCACAGCACGGAAATGACTTCATCGCGGTGTGTGCATGCGCGCGTGTGTGTGTGTGTGTGCGTGGGCGCGCGCAATTGCTTGATTTAGCGTTCTCACATGTTCCATGCTTTACGTCATAAAGTAAGGAATGCCTTTGAAGTTAAGATTGCTCATTATATATGCAAACAACTCTGGTGGGGGTTGGAGCAGACGGCGAATAAAGGAACTGGTTGCCATGCAACGGGCGAATATCATTTTAGGTCTTTTAAAAAGTAAATTGCCGGAAAATTCATCGCTATTAGATATTCCTTACACTGCATTGATTCTTGATACGACTTTTGGTGTGTAATGCAATTGGATATTGAAGTTAATTGAGTTCATGAACGCATTTGTATTTTCTTATATTTTCTTTTTTTTGAAATGTCCGGTAACATTTTGAAATGCTGTACTTAAAATATGCATTAATGATAATCCAAAATACGAAAATATTTTCATTACCTTTTCTTCTTATATTTTCATTTTTGGAATACCAGGTAACTTTTTGAAATTCTGTATTTCATATATGGTTATCCATTAATGATAATTCAGAATAAGAAAATATTTTGATTACCTTTTCTTCATATATTTTCTTTGTTAAGATACCAGGTAACATCTTGAAATACTGTGTTTTAGATATGATTACCCATTAATGATAAGCCAGTATTGGAAAATACTTTGATTACCTTTTCTTATATTTTCTTTTTGGAAATGCAAGTTAACATTTTGAATGGTCAAATATTTTGATTACCTATTTTTACTATATTTTCTTTGTTGAGATACCAAGTAACATGTTGAAATGCTGTATTTTAGATATGATTATCCTGAAAAGGTAAATCATTTGAATTGATTACCGGTTTTTTTTTTTTTTTTTTTTTTTTTTTTTTTTTTTTTTTTTTTTTTTTTTTTTTTTTTTTTACAAAACCAGCATCCATTGTTATCCATCCATTGGCAATCCTAAAAAACCTGAATGTCTATTCTTTGTTGTTAGTCTGCAGTATACAATCACAGAATCACAGAATTCCTTTTTCATTCCATAGAAAGAATAGTAATCAATTACGAATCGTCAGACAGACATTAATAACTTTAAAAAACCTGAGTAGTCTGAATCTGAAAAACAAGGACATGATATTTAATGTTAACAAAGAAAGGTAGGAAGCAGGTGGTTCACACCAGCGCATTCTTTAGTTCAAAGAACAGTGTCTTTTCTTCCTTTATCAAGTCTATTAGATGATTATATCTTTTATCCTGGGTACCCTGGTTTCATCTTGCAAAACCTGTCTTTTTGCTCAGTTTGTGTTGTTGTTGCCGCAAAACCTGTATATATTTGCTCAGTTTGTGTGTTTTTATGGTTGCATAAACTGTCTGTTTTTGCTCAGTTTGTGTGTTGTTGTCGGAAAACCTGTCAATTTTTGCTTAGTTTTTGTGTTGTTGTGGTCGCAAAACCTGTCTATTTTTGCTCAGTTTGCGTGTTGTTGTTGTCGGAAAACCTGTCAATTTTTGCTTAGTTTTTGTGTTGTTGTGGTCGCAAAACCTGTCTATTTTTGCTCAGTTTGCGTGTTGTTGTGGTCGTAAAACCTGTCTGTTTTTGCTCGGTTTGTGTGTTGTGGTGTGTCGCAAAACCTGTCTATTTTTGCTCAGTTCGCGTGTTGTTGTGGTCGCAAAACCTGTCTTTTTATGCTCAGTTTGTGTGTTGATGTTAGTTGTCGGTGGTGGTGTCTCAAAACGTCTATTTTTGCTAAGTTTGTGTGTTGTTGTGGTCGCAAAACCTGTGTGTTGTTGTGGTCGCAAAACCTGTCTGTTTTTGCTCAGTTTGTGTGTTGATGTTAGTTGTTGGTGGTGGTATTGTCTTAAAACATGTCTACTTTTGCTCATTTTGTGTGTTGTTGTGGTCGCAAAACCTGTCTGTTTTTGCTGTGTGTATTGGGGTTAGCTGTTGGTGGTGGTGGTGTCGCAAAACCTGTCTTTTTTTGCTGTGTTGATGTTAATTGTTGGTGGTGGGGGTGTTGCAAAACCTGTCTGTTTTTGCTCAGTTTGTGTGTTGTTTTGGTCGCAAAACCTGTCTGTTTTTGCTCTGTGTGTTGGTGTTAGTTGTTGGTGGTGGTGTTGTCCCAAACCCTGTCTGTTTTTTATGAGGGGGGGGGGGTTGTTGTTGCAAAACCTGTCCATTTTTGCTGTTTTTTTGCGTTGTTGTTTTCGCAAAATTTGTCTATTTTTGCTGTTTGTGTTGTTGTTGCAACACCTGTGTTATTATTGTCGCAAAACCTTTCTGTTTTTACTTTTTGTGTGTTGGTGTTAGTTGTTGGTGGTGGTGGTGTCGTAAAACCTGTATATTTTTGCTCAGTTTGTGTGTT
>NC_090744.1:16137753-16140253 GCF_036898095.1 Palaemon carinicauda | reverse complement strand
TGTTGTCGCAGGCCCTATCTATTTTTCTCAGTTTGTGTGTTGTTGTTGTCGCAAACCTGTCTTTTTTTGCTCAGTTTATGATGTTGTTGTTGTCGCAAACCTGTCTGTTTTTGCTCAGTTTGTGTTGTTGTTTTCGCAAACGTGTCTGTTTTTGCACAATTTGTGTTGTTCTTGTTGTCGCAAACCTGTCGTTTTTGCTCAGTTTGTGTTGTTGTTGTCGTCGCAAACCTGTTTGTTTTTGCTCATTTTGTGTTGTTGTTGTTGTCGCAAAACCTGTCTGTTTTTGCTCAGTTTGTGTTGTTGTCCCTTCGATACCAGCTATTTATAACATTAGGGGAGGCCAGTATGAGGGCTTGCATTGCATCATTTTCCTGGAAGGAGCAAAAGGGGAATGTATTGAACTTTCTGACAACAAGACCCTAGCCTTTTGACAACCTGCTTGGGAGTACAGACAAAGAATTTTGTATGTTCTTTATTCAAACCATGGTTTGATTATGTTTGTTCGTATACAACCTTAGAGGAGGGAAAAGAAACACTTAAATAGATTTTTAATCTTTTTCTGCTTTGACTAATGCTGCCTTCAAAGCTGCAGTTCCAGAACTAACCTTCATAAGATTGTTGACTTTTTTTTTTTTTTTTTATTAATAGCTATTGTAGATTTTACACTTCATCCTTTTTTGTTAATAGGTATTGTAGATTTTACACTTCATCCTTTAAGGCTTACTCTACTTTTCTTTTATTACCTCCGCCAACGAGGGTGAAACGAGGTTATGTTTTACCCGTTTGTGTGTGTGGGTTTGTTTGGGAACGGCTTCCTGGTCACAATTTTAATCGTAGAGTAATGAAACTTTCAGGAATTAACTGTTATGTAAAAATCTGGATATGGTTTAATTTTGGAAGATCAAGGTCACGGTCAAGCAAAATGTTCAATTCACGTAATCAGCCAGAAGTTTGGACATCGTTGTCACAGAGACTTCAAACTTGGTTCATATTTAAGTATATGAAAATCCCCGCAAATTAATACATGTTAAGGTTAAAGGTCAAGGTCTGTGCTCTACTGAGTGCCCCTCTATATCCTCCTCTAATTCAACTGCAGGTGATTGATTCCTTTGCGGTTGGCCGTGTCCCACTATACTTAAAACCATCCTTATCATTTTATCAATTCAAGTGTCTTCCCACAGCAAAACAACTTAAGGGATTAATGGTATCTTATCTTGACTTCTTTATGGAGTTCAAAGGTTTAAAGTTCGCTCATAAACGGCAGAGGCAAGGCACTGTGACATTGCCCTATCAAGCAGGACAATGTCCTAGAGACTAACCATATATACATATGATCAGCGCACAAAGCCCCCTCTCCACCCAAGCTAGGACCAAGGAGGGCCTGGCATTGTCTGCTGATGACTCAGCAGATAGATATGTAGGCTCGCCCAGACCCTCCATCCTTAGCTCACAATTATGGTTAGGTTTGCGCGACCAAACGAACTAACGAGTTTGAGCAGGACTCGAACCCCAGTCTGGCGTTCACCAGTCAGGGACGTTACCACATCGGCCACCACAACCTTATAACAACCTTCACTCCACTTCAGGCTACCTTTCTAATATATGTGAGTCATCCTCGTAGTGCATCATTAGTATTGAACTTTGGAATTTCGTTCCTGTTTCCGTTTTCCCTAACATGTAAAATATTTCCTGATATATGCACAAAGTAAATATAGGGAGTAAATACATATACATTCCATCAAATACAGGATTAATCCCCAAATATACTTACTTTTTCCAATGCCTTCTGACTAATATGGATCAAGCCACCTCTGCTGAACATCACACAGGTTAACAGTTAAATTACTTAACAAGATAAATAATAACTTTATGTTAATGAAAGCGTAACAATAAATTGCATACTAAGAGGCAAGAAATAAGACAAAAAAAAAATAATATACAATCTTGCCCATGTTCCTCAAAGTCTAAGCTCGAAAACTCACAAAAGACACCGCCGAGATGGAAAAATATGGAAATTCATTTCACGAATCCACCGTAAGAGATTAGTGAGCTGCGAATAATTCGAGCTATGCTCGGAACTCTTGCCTCTGTCGGGCTGCATACTTGTATAGATTCCTCCTCGTGATGACTTGTCCCAAGTGTGGAAAGGCCATTTATCATCTGTTCGATGGTTATGGCCGTTTCTCTCTTATCTCTCTTATCCCTGACAGTTCCATCCTGTTCCCAATATAAGGTATGCTGTTAATTCTAATAGTCAGGCCTTCTCCATCATGAGGCTCAACACTACACAGTACTCTATAAGTTTTATTCTAGCTGTGACCAAGTTGTGGAATGGTCTTCCTAATCGGGTAGTTGAATCGGTAGAACTTAAAAAGTTCAAATTTGCAGCAAATGTTTACATGTTAAACAGGCCGACATAAGCTTTCTATAGTTTGTATATGAAATATCTGTTTTAATGTTAATGCTCTTAATGTTCTTTTAAGCTGTTAATTCTAATAGT
>NC_090744.1:16105253-16132753 GCF_036898095.1 Palaemon carinicauda | reverse complement strand
AAATAATTCCTTTAATAGTCCCCTTACATTTGAATAAAATTCTATAGTTTTTTTGTTTTTAAATAAAGGCAGTACAAAATGCCACACAGTAGATAGAAACGAGAAAGCTAATTATCATAATCAGTGTTAACCAAAAGAATTGTAGCTAATAATTATTCTTGTTATATCTGGTAATTAAAGGTTTTGAGTATATCAATGAAATTAAAGTTTCCGTTTCTGGAGATTGAGGTTCAAATCCTTCATGAAGTAAGATCTTGGTCATTGATGGTGGTAATAAAACGGTCCTTAAATAGTAAGCTTCTAAAATCAACGTTTTTTTTTTTTTATCTCCGTCAACGAAGTTGGAAGGATGTTACGTTTTACCCCGTTTGTGTATGTGTGTTTATTTGTGAACATCTTCCTGGCCCATTTCAATCTTAGAGTAATGAAACGTGTTGGGATTAACTGTTATTTTAAAAGCTGGAAATGATTAAATTTGGAAGGTCAAGGTCACGGTCAAGCAAAATGTCCAATTCACGTAATCAGCCATAAGTTTGGACATCGTCCTCGCAGACTTCAAACCTGGTTCATATTAGAGTGTATGAAAATCCACGCCATTTAATACATGTCAAGGTCAAAGGTCGAGAAATAAGCTGCCGCGGCGGAGGTCGGTGCTCTACAAAGTGCCCCTCTAGTTAGTTATTGCAACGTAGTGAGAGAATTAGTTCAACTTATAATCATTAGCGTCGATAACCTTCGATGTCGGGATGTCAGAAAACTCAAAATCAATCAATTAACTTATAATTAGAAGTAGGATAATGGGAAATCAAAAATATTGCCACTGATAACGGGGACTGTTATAATTTGTAAACAAAAGCAATTTTATTGCATTTGCTTACATATGCAAATGCGAAATCCAGTGTTATTGTTAGTTCAAATGCTTTGTTTATATTAGTGAAACTATCTACCCAAAGTAAACACTGATATGATGTTGGCAATCAACTTATTACTTGCCTGTGAAGTGATTCTATTCGTGAATTGTGTTTTAAAAAGGTTCGCATAATAAATTTGTAATTTGTGTGAAACATAAAGTTTTTGACATGAAATAATGACATGTCAAATTATATGACAAAAGTTAATGGATATGACAAATTACCGTGCTGTACATATAAAAAAAAAAAAAACTTTTTGTCGACCTCAGAAATTACTCGTATAACTTTTTTCAACATTTCGGTAGAATGCAAAAAACAAAAAAAAATTTTGTCGACCTCAGAAATTACTCATATAACTTTTTTCAACATTTCGGTAGAATGCAAATGATTTGGGAAGTATTATTGCTGTGATTTTCAAAATGATATTATTAGATTGTGAAGACTATCAGTAAAAATTTTCATTGCAAGCCGTCCATGAAATTATAAATATCCTTCCCCTACCTGTCCTTTTTTTTTTGTAGCAAAGAGCCTGTGAAGAACCATTATTACCTCCAAGGAAGTTGGAAGGAGGTTATGTTTTCGCTCCTGTTTGTGTGTTGGTGTGTGTGTGTGTGTGTGGTTGGAAGGAGGTTATGTTTTCGCCCCTGTTTGTGTGTTGGTGTGTGTGTGTGTGTGTGTGTGTGGTTGGAAGGAGGTTATGTTTTCGCCCCTGTTTGTGTGTTGGTGTGTGTGTATGTGGTTGGAAGGAGGTTATGTTTTCGCCCCTGTTTGTGTGTTGGTGTGTGTATGTATGTGGTTGGTGTGTGTGTGTGTGTGTGTGTGTGGTTGGAAGGAGGTTATGTTTTCGCCCCTGTTTGTGTGTTGGTGTGTGTGTATGTGGTTGGAAGGAGGTTATGTTTTCGCCCCTGTTTGTGTGTTGGTGTGTGTATGTATGTGGTTGAAAGGAGGTTATGTTTTCGCCCCTGTTTGTGTGTTGGTGTGTGGGTGTGTGTGGTTGGAAGGAGGTTATGTTTTCGCCCCTGTTTGTGTGTTGGTGTGTGTGTGTGTGGTTGGAAGGAGGTTATGTTTTCGCCCCTGTTTGGGTGTTTGTGTGTGGGTGTGTTTGTGAGCATTTTCCTGACCACAATTTTAATCGTAGAGTAATGAAATGTCCAAATCAAGTAATCAGCCATAAGTTTGGACATCGGTGTCACAGAGACTTCAAACTGGGTTTATATTTCAGTGTATGGAAATCCACGCCAATTGATACTTGTTAAGGTCAGAGGTCAAGAAATAAGCTGCCCCGGCGGAGGTCTGCACTCTACTGATTGCCCCTCTAGTTTCTTAATAAATTGCTTCAACCATATGCTATAGAACTTCCAAATGCTATTTTTTTTTCAAGAATTTATTATCCTTGTTATTCATTATATTTACAAAGATATTTTATATTTTCAAATGTGTATAGTTTCATACAGCTATCACCGTGTATCATTTATTTTTCAATACTAAATAGAATATGGTATTGATAAGTATTCTTACATGTATTTTAATAATTTTCTTTATTCATAGGCCGTAGAACTTTCAAATGTTATGTTTTCCTTTTAAAAATGTATTTTCCTTGTTATGCATCTATTGGTTATAAAGATATTTTATAATTTCAAATGTGTACAGTTTCAACTCTCTATCACCTTGCATTAGTTGCTTTTCAATATTAATTGATTGATTGATTTTGAGTATCCT
Source organism: Palaemon carinicauda (assembly GCF_036898095.1). NCBI lineage: Eukaryota > Metazoa > Arthropoda > Malacostraca > Decapoda > Palaemonidae > Palaemon > Palaemon carinicauda. The sequence goes on along the minus strand of NC_090744.1, from coordinate 16,130,123 downwards.
GACATCGAAGGTCATTGACTCCCTTTTCAATACTAAATGAATTATGCTATTAGTATCCTTACATATTTTCTTATGGCATTTTTCACTTAGATTCCGTTTTAACTGATCAGGTTAATCTTTTCAAAATAGCAGACATAACATATCTTTTTTCCTACATGATGTAATTGAGTTTTTTCCCCTCTGTTATGCCCTCTATCTTGTCTCATTTATTAACGTTAATAGCTCTTCCACTATTATCAAACCTTATCCCCCCCCTTCCCCTCTACCCCAACATGCCCCATCTCCTTTCCCTTCTCCTACCTTTTCTTCAGCGACTCCTTGATATGCTTATTCATTTATCACTCCCCTTCAGTCCAGGTGGCATAATACAAGCCCCCGAGAATGTAGATTGATTACCTTTTATTATTTTGGCGCGTTTTAGCCATGATTAATGAATACAGCGATGAATAATGAAGGAGTTAGGAGGGAGGTAGAAGCAGGAAGTAGGCGGGGTGGGGGGTGGGGGGGGGGGAAATTTAGGCTCCGGGCTACTGGGCTTTAGAAGCGCTAGTTCATTCAATTCCCTAAAGGTTTAAAAGCCGCTCATGAATGGCAGTAGCAAGCGATAGTGACATTTTCCTATCAAGTAGGATAATGCCCTAGAGACTGACCTTATATGCATATCAGCGGCCAAGCCCCCTCTCCACCCAAGCTAGGACCAAGGAGGGCCAGGCAATGGCTGCAGACGACTCAACAGATAGACCTATTGGCTCCCCCAAACCTCATATCCTTAGCTCACAAGGATGGTGAGGTTGCAGCGACCAGAGAAACTAACGATTTTGACCGGGACTCGAACTCCAGTTTAGCGATCACGAGTCAGGGACGCGTTACCACATCGGCCACCACAACCCAGGAGGAAGATCCGACGCACCAATTTGGGTGAGGGAAGCAGTTTAGGAAGGGTGAGAGAATTGGCAATTTCGGGGAGGGGGAGCTGTTGGTTGTGAAGTAAAATAAGTATGTCCTGTGGCTGTATGAATGGAGGTGTGGAGTGTCTGGTAGCAGTGGTAGGGTTTGTGTGGTGCTGAAAGAAAGTACGTCATTTAAATAGGAATGAAAGAGGTCGAAGAAATAGCTTGTCCAGACCTTTAGAATATCCGGTTCAAGGCTTATTACTTTCTTTTTTTTTTCTTTTTTTTTCATTTCTTTAAAATGAGATTACGTTCTCAGTTTGAAAATTCAATAAATATCCCGCTTCAGTTTTTCACTTTCCTTTTTTCTCATGTTTTTTTATCTTTCTTTTTTTTTTTGACGCAGTATTTAGTATAGGAAACATACATTTTGTAACATTAGATGTCTAATTTTATATATTGATTTAATTTCCGGTTGCCCTAATCAAACATTATGTCAATTTAACTTCGTATCTATTATCTAATAGAGAATTTTACAACCACGAACACCACATATATAAATAAGTTTATTAAACAGTATTTTACTGCCCGTGTATCTTACAGACTAGTTCACTGTAACGTTATTGATTTTTTTTCATCTCTATCTCTCCCCCCGGACTGATAATGGAACTTGCTTAAGCTTGCTATCGTATGTTTTATACTGTGAATTTTGTTTCATTCTTGCTCTCAACTATCATTATACAAGCTCTTTGTCTTGTTAAATATACTTCACTGGGCTATTTTCCCTGCTGGGGCCCCTGGGCTTATAGCATCTTGCTTTTCCGACTAGGGTTGTAGCTTAGCAATTAATAATAATAATAATAATAATAATAATAAATCATATTGCTTCTCCGTTATTATTATTATTATTATTATTATTATTATTATTATTACTTGCTAAGCTGCAAACCCAGTTGGAAAAGCAGGTTGCTATGAGCCCAGGGTCTCCAACAGAGAAAATAGTCCAGTGAGGAAAGGAACACGAGGAAAAATCAAATATTTTAAAAACAGTAACAGCATAACAGCCACCTCGCAATATGAATATTAAATGATATCATAAAACTATAGAGATTTTAGAACTGTATGAGCAAAAAATATAACTAAAATAATGAATGGATTGAATTCTGTGGTCTACCTGCTAATGATGTACTGTAATCACTGTTGTTATTGCATATCTTATATATTTTTTTTTACTAATGTCACAAGTGTAACATCACTGTACCCCTATTGTAACTGTATATGGCTTTTGCTGAAGTAAAGATTATTCTAGTTATTATTATTATTATTATTGTTATTATTATTATCATTATTTATATTATTATTATTATTATTATTATTATTATTATAACCGGGATTTGGAGCACATAGAACATTCCTTTACCTATACGAAACATTTAATGGTATGAAAAGGGTGTCATTAATGCGATATACATAATCCTACATCATAGAAAGTTGACTCTAACTATGGCAAGCAGCTCTTCCATTAGAAGGGCATTCCAAAATCAAAACATTGTTCTCTAGTCTTGGGTAGTGCCGTAGCCTCTGTACCAGGGTCTTCTACTGTATTGGGTTTAGAGTGCTCTTACTAGAGGGGTACACTCCAGCCATAATATTCTATCTGTTTCCTTATTACATTTTCTCACCAGGGCCATTGTCCCTGTTGGAGCTCTTGGGCTTATAGCATCCTGCTTTTCCAACTAGGGTTCCTGTGGCCTGATCGGTAACGTCTCTGCAATGGTGTTTCCCAGTCGGAGGTTCGAGTCCCGCTCAGACTCGTTAGTGCCATTAGTGTCTGCAACCTTACCATCCTTGTGAGCTAAGGTTGGGGGGTGTTGGGAGAGCCTATAGGTCTATCCGCCAAGTCATCAGCAGCCACTGCCTGGCCCTCCCTGGTCCCAGCTTGGGTGGAGAGGAGGCTTGGGCGCTGATCATATAATATATGGTCAGTCTCTAGGGCATTGTCCTGATTGCTAGGGCAATGTCACTGTCCCTTGCCTCTGCCATTCATGAGCGACCTTTAAACCTTTAGAGTTTTATCTTATCTAGTAATGATAATAAATGGAAGATATATGACAATTGATCTTAAAAATCATTGCCAATTGTATGAAGGTAAGAAATTTTCATTTGCCGAGAGTTATATGCCTCAGTCTCTTGTCCAACTTTTTTTTCACTGTTGAAATAATTATTCCTTATGATTATGATCCCAGATAACTGGATCTGGTTTCTCAATGTCCCTTCACTTTGAATTTGCCCAAAATTCTGTTTATCCTCATAGGTATAGGCATACATATCGTTTTTTTAAATATTAGCGTCATCTAGTAGGATATATATATATATATATATATATATATATATATATATATATATATATATATGTATATATATAAATATATATATATATATATATATATATATATATATATATATATATATAAGTATATATGTATATATATAAATATATATATATATATATATATATATATATATATATATATGTATATATATATATAAATATATATATATATATATATATATATATATATATATATATATATTTTTGGGCTCAAGCCATGTCGTCCTGATGGAAGTTCCTATAGGGTAGCTTCCTAGGGTATATTACAACTACGGCGATATTCCCAGAGAATTTACCTTAAGGTACCAGAATTCTAACTCCTGGAGCGAGTATCCCTCGTGAAAGGGATATCGCGACATATCAGAGGACGTATTCTAGACACGTCACATGGCAATCTACGACCTGAACAGAGATTCGTCTCGTAGGAGGGAGATTGACGAGATACGAATTCGGGAAAGAAAAAGGGGAGCCGCTCCCAAGGCTTCCCTATCCCCCGATTCGTATGCGTGCCTGGCGCCAATCCTGGCGCCATCTGTATTCCTTTTTGCGTAGCTTAACAACTCGGTGTTTTTTCCTGTTTTTCTCGCAAATCTTGGATTTATTCAGCTTTTCATGGCTTCTTCGTCTTCGTTGGCCTCGGATAAGTTGAGTATAGTGTCTGTTATGTATAAATGTAGGCTCTTGGTAAAATTTTGAGTGATTAATAGGATTAATCTTTGATACAAGAGCCGTAGCCTACCAGAGGTGTCCTGGACACTGTCACTCGCTAGGTATAAATTAGTTAGTCAGAGTGACATTCCTGGTTGTTTTGCTTAATAAAATTTAGCTATTTAGCTTTACATAGGATTTCCTTTCGTGCTTAGTATTATTTGGCGAAGTATTCGCCATTCTGGCCTACGCTAGGCCATGTAGCCTAGTCGTTTGGTCCTAGTACTTAATGCATGATTATGGTTTTTCCGAGTGTAATTAAAATTTTATTGAAGCTTTAGGCTATATTTTATACATTTTAGACTGTGTGGAATATTTCCAAGATTGTATACGTGAGAGTTTCGGTGAATTAGGTAATCGATTCTCTTGGTGCCTAGGCTAATTGCTTATGGAGCCTTAGTATACTTTATTATACTCCCCGGTTGCTTTCTTTTCTTCGGAGAAGGTATGCAATCCCTTTCCCTCTGTTTAAGCCTTGGGCTTATCCCTAAGTGGTTTTTTCCGAATTTATTTTCGATAAAACTATACTAGGGTGTTACTGTACCTTCCTGTTCCAGCAGAGTCTGGTTCAAAGAGGGACAGAACAACAGAGTTTTTAGTCTGAGTCCGTGTTGTTTGGCTTGGGGCAGAGTCTCCCTCGCTGACCTAACACTTACAAAGGGAGCTGAGCTCCCTTAGGTCACTGCCGAAGGTTTCTGTAGTTATGATTCCTTCTTGTGTGATCGACCAGACTAAGTCCTGTTGCTGTTTTCGGGGAGGATAAATCTTCCCTTGGGAGTTGCAACGCCTTCCTTGCTTTGGTGCTCTGGAAGCTGGCAGGTATTATACTACTGCGCTGGCCCTTTCCCTTAGATCTCCCTTAGGCTAAGACAGAGTTCTTGGCTGCGGGTGATCTGTCACTAAAGCAAGGTTGGCAGGACCCTCTTGTCCCTTCCCCCTCTATCTCCGTAATGGCCTAGCCATTACTGTACTGTACCTTGCCGGCCGGCAGAGCTGGCCGGCAGGGGTATTACTGTACCATATGTCATTCTACTTCTGGACCTAGTATAGGTTGGGATATGGATTGACTAAGCCCATTGCCGGCCGGCAGAGACGCTGGACGGCAAGGGTCTTATGTTTTCGAGTGCTGCCCGGACCTCTCTTGGTCCCTCATCCATGCCTGCCGGCAGAGCCGGACGGCATTGGTTAAGGAAGCCTGAATTAAGTTTCTCCCCTTCCTTATATGCACTCTTTCGGTTGCCGGGCTTGGGGGGTTGTGTACACTCTTATCCCGGCATCCATTCTATTTTCTTCTAGTGCTGTACCTGTCCCGGCAGCCGGCCTATGAGGCCGGCAGCCGGGCAGGGGTAGTCTTCTGGTTCTTTTGCTGCCGGCTGGCATCGGTCTTGTACCTTTGCCGGCCGGCTTATGTCAGTCCTTGTCTGCCGGTCACCAAGAGTGTGGCCGGCAGCTGGGTACTACCTTGTGTAGTTGCTGGCCGGCAATCATTGCCGGCCAACACTGGCTGTTGCTGGCCGGCAGCTGCTGCCGCCGGCACAGGCATTTGAACCAGAGGGCTGCCGCCCTATAGCTGTTAAGTAGTATACTTTAAAGCTAATTGTGGTGTGTGCCGGCCGGCAAAGGCAGGCCGGCACACATCCTCCTATACTGTACTAGTATTCTTCTGTATAGCATATACAGTAAGAAGAAAACTATAGTAAAAGTTTAGGTACAGCACTGTATCTTCTAACACTATTGTGTTTTCTTACACAGCCCTTTGCTGTTGCCCTCAGACAGGAAGCAGAGTTCTTCCCCGTCTATTATCCAGGATTTTTAAAATCATTGCCTAGGTGTGAGCTCCACCTGTTTCCTCTGGAAACCTTGCATTGGTTACTCTAGTAGAGATAAACCATTTTTTATTTTATTATCCGGAAGGCTGCAACAATGGGTTGTGAGGGAAACACAAGTGTGTGTCTTTCATTTATGAATTGTTATGCTATACTATGCATATCCAGTGATACATAGTTCACTTGATACTCATGGAAATTTCTTCTCTTTACAGGAGGACCCTCCGAAGTGCGGAAATGTTTTCTGCAATGTCCGCAGCAAGAACCTCTGCGGACATGAGTGTTGTAGGAGACACGCAGCATGCGCTGTCTCCAAGGATGATCTCCAGTATTGGGACCCTCAGGTATGTACTGTATGCACTAACCTGATTACTGAGGCTTTTGATTCCCCTAGAACGGCGGAATCAAGGGATATAGCTAGGGAAAAGCTTCGTACTTGGGTAAGGGGCTTCAAGAAAAACACCTCTGGCCCTTATCTTCCAAGTGAGAAGATGAGGGCGTATCTTTTTCCCCAGGCATCAGCTGAGGCAGTGATTCCCCAGCCTCAAGAGGAGATCCTTCAAGATCAAGTCCAGGTGGACGAGGAAGTCGCAGATGCGATGCAAGACATCCAGTTGTGTGACAGGATGTCTGACCTGGACGATCGTTTGGAAGAAGACCTCCTGGCAGAAGGTCAGGATCAAGTTCAAACCCCGCATGTCGTAGAGGATGAGGTCGACGAGGTGTCGGCTACTCCGGTTCAGATGCCGGAGCCTATCCCCTCAACATCGGCTGGCCTCCCAGTAGAACTGGGACAGGCCCTCTCTTCGATTGTTGGAATGATCCAACAAATGCAGAAGGAGAATCAGGAGAAGGCGGCTGCAATGGAACTGCGTATGCAGTCCCTGGCAGAATCACATGGGCCCCGGAAAAGGCTCAATGTGAAAGACCTTCCCATATGCTCAGATGCTAACCCATGGAGGTATGCTGAGCACATGCCGATGACGACTGGAAAGATCGTCATTTCGGATAAGCTGGGTTCAGTTCCCCTAGAGGAGGTAGAATTCTGGCCCAGCAAGGCATCATATCCGGACTGCTATGTCCGGCTGAGAAAAGAACCAGCTTCAAGGGAGGAGACAGAGCCGAAGGAGGTCATTGTTATGGACCACGCTAAGGCTCAAGCCCTACTTTCATCCTCGATGAAAGAGAGGGGCTTCTCGAATTCGAAGGTAGCTGCATTGAGCAAGAAGCTCCCTTCGTTTGTGTCCTCTCCTGATAGAGCCTTCCCCTTTTTACAGAAAGGGTTTGCGGCTGTCCTAAAGGCAGTCGAGGCCGGCAAGCCTTGCCCCTCCCTGGAGGAGTGTAAACCCTTGTCGCTGGCTCTACCTATGGACCACAAAGACTGGAAGGATGTCCATCTGACATTCTCAGTGGGAAAGTTGGAGGCTGATATTGCCGGACGGCAATTCGGCGAGGACCTCCCCAAGCTGTCCGAATCTCTTTTACGAAGAGAGTTCGAGACAAAAGAAAGACTGGCTGCCTCAATGTCTCATCAGACTACTCTCGAGACGATGGCAAGTGACCCCAAGGTCCATGAAATGTTCATGGTAGTGGCTAAGTCTCACTTAGCCACAGTGACGAAGGACCTTTATAGCTTCGTCAAGGCAAGGAGAGCTTGCAGGGAGTTCGTGTTCACCGGGGCTTCGGTGAGACACGAGCCAAGGAAGTTAATCTCCTCCAACATTTGGGGAAAAGACCTTTTCCCTACCGATGTGGTCAAAGAGGTTGTTGATAAGGCCGCCGTGGAGAATAGAAATCTTCTCCAGAAGTGGGGCCTGGCTATCAAAAGAAAATCTTCCCCGGATGAGGGTCCTCAACCAAAGAGGAAGAATATGAAGACTAGGCTACCATCTCGGCCAGCCAAGCCTTATAGACAGCAACAGCAACTGCAATTGCCTTTGCCTCCAGTGCCCCAGATGGTGGCACAAACCCCGACTGCCTTTCAGTGGGTACCCCAGGCGGTGCCAGGTCAGTCAACCACATTCGCCCCAACGTTCGAAGGACAGTCTTCTTCCTTTCGTGCAAAACCTAGAGGAGCAGCCAGAGGCTCGTCTAGGCGCCCCTCAAGGGGAAGGGGATTCAGAGGTGGTCGTGGTCAGGGAGGCAAGACCTCAGGACGGCAGTCCAAGTGAAATGATACCGGTAGGAGGGAGACTGATGAAATTTTGGGATCGCTGGACCTTCGATCCCTGGGCCCAAAGCCTACTCAAGAATGGACTGGGTTGGAGCTGGTACAGCACTCCACCCCCATGCCTTCGGTTTTTCCAACACTCCACCCCCATTTTGGAGGAGTACGTTCAAGAACTGTTGGAGAAAAATGTGATCCGAAAGGTGAAGTCCATCAAATTCCAAGGGAGGCTGTTTTGTGTTCCCAAGAAAGACTCGGAAAAGCTCAGAGTCATTCTGGACTTGTCACCACTCAACAAGTTCATAGTGAATTGCAAATTCAAGATGCTAACACTGCAACACATAAGGACCTTACTGCCCAAGAGGGCATACTCAGTCTCTATAGACTTGTCAGACGCCTATTGGCACATTCCAATCAGCCGTCGACTCTCCCCCTACCTAGGGTTCAGGCTACAACGGAAACTGTACGCCTTCAGAGCCATGCCATTCGGGCTAAACATAGCCCCAAGGATTTTCACGAAGCTTGCGAGCGCAGCTCTCAAACAATTACGCCTAAAGGGAATTCAGGTAGTAGCCTACCTGGACGACTGGCTGGTGTGGGCAGCATCCGAGACCGAATGCTTGCAAGCTTCCAGTCAGGTGATCCAGTTCCTAGAGTACCTAGGCTTCAAGATCAACAAGAAAAAGTCTCGACTTTCTCCATCCCAAAAGTTCCAGTGGCTGGGAATCCACTGGGACCTTTTGTCACACAGTTTCTCCATCCCAATGAAGAAAAGGAAGGAGATAGCGGGCTCTGTCAAGAGACTTCTAGATTCCGAAAGGATATCAAGACGCGAACAGGAGAGGGTACTAGGCTCTCTCCAGTTTGCTTCAGTGACAGACCCAGTGCTAAGAGCACAGCTAAAGGATGCAACCGGAGTTTGGAGAAGGTGTGCATCAAACGCGCGAAGAGACCTGAGAAGACCAGTGCCGCCTCGGCTATGTACTCTTCTCAGACCTTGGTCCCAAGCCAGACATCTAAAGAAGTCTGTTCTTCTTCAGCCACCTCCCCCGTCGTTGACGATTCACTCAGACGCCTCAAAGGAGGGATGGGGAGGTCACTCTCATCGGAAAAAAGTCCAGGGGACTTGGTCCAAGCTATTCAGGACCTTTCATATAAACTTTCTAGAAGCTATGGCAGTGCTCCTTACCTTAAAGAAAGTCTCCCCGCGTCACTCGATCCACATAAGATTGGTGACAGACAGCGAGGTGGTTGTGAGATGCTTGAATCGACAAGGGTCGAGGTCACCACCTCTCAACCAAGTGATGTTAGCCATTTTCCGATTGGCGGAAAAGAAGAAGTGGTACCTGTCGGCAGTTCACCTTCAAGGAGTCCGCAATGTGACAGCGGACGCTCTATCCAGGTTCACACCGATAGAGTCGGAATGGTCCTTAGACGCAGGATCATTTTCCTTCATTCTGAATCAAGTCCCAGAACTGCAAATAGACCTCTTTGCGACGAAAGACAACAAGAAGTTGCCCCTGTACGTGTCCCCGTACGAGGACCCCTTAGCGGAAGCAGTGGACGCAATGTCCCTCGACTGGAACAGATGGTCCAGGATTTATCTGTTCCCTCCTCACAACCTTCTGTTGAGGGTCCTCAACAAACTGAGATCCTTCAAGGGGGTAGCGGCAATAGTGGCCCACAAGTGGGCGAACAGCATGTGGTTCCCCTTGGCGTTGGAACTACAGATGAAGTTCGTGCCGCTACCACATCCAGTTCTGACCCAGCGAGTCCAGAAGTCGACTGTCTGCGCTTCATTACAGAAAACCCAGACCCTGCAGCTCATGATTTTCTCGCCCTAGCGGTGAGAAAGCGCTTCGGGATTTCGAAAGCCAGCATAGACTTCCTAGAGGAATACAAGTGCAAATCGACTAGAAGGCAATATGAGTCATCTTGGAGAAAATGGGTGGCCTTTGTAAAGGCAAAGAATCCGCAGGAGATCTCAACAGATTTCTGCTTATCTTTCTTCATCCATCTCCATGGCCAAGGATTGGCAGCTAACACGATTTCAGTGTGTAAATCGGCTTTGATGAGACCCATTTTATTTGCCTTCCAGATCGACCTAGGTAACGAGATCTTTAATAAAGTTCCGAAAGCCTGCGCTAGGCTCAGACCTTCAGCACCTCCAAAGCCCATCTCATGGTCTTTAGACAAAGTTCTTCATTTTGCCTCCTTGTTGAGCAATGAAGAATGTGCGTTAAAGGATTTGACGCAAAAAGTTATTTTCCTATTTGCACTCGCGTCCGGGGCCAGGGTTAGTGAGATCGTAGCCCTCTCGAGAGAGGCAGGTCGTGTTCAGTTCCTGGATGGGGGGGAGCTGAACCTGTTTCCGGATCCTACGTTTCTCGCCAAGAATGAGTTACCCACCAACAGGTGGGGTCCCTGGAGAATCTGTCCTCTGAAAGAAGATGCATCTCTATGTCCAGTAGAATGCCTAAAGGTCTATCTTCGTAGAACTTCAGACTTCAAGGGTAGTCAACTATTCAGGGGAGAAACATCAGGCTCAAATTTATCTCTGAATCAACTCAGAGCGAAAATGACATATTTTATTCGCAGAGCGGATCCTGACAGTACACCCGCAGGTCACGATCCGAGGAAAGTTGCCTCATCCCTAAATTTCTTTAATTGTATGGATTTTGAACATCTCCGTTCATACACGGGCTGGAAGTCTTCCAGGGTGTTCTTTCGCCACTATGCGAAGCAAGTAGAGGAACTTAAGAGATCTGTGGTAGCAGTGGGTCGTGTAGTTAACCCTACTGTTTAACTCTGCGAGGAACAGTGGTCTTAATTGGGACGATTAAGTCCAGGGTGAGTGTGTAGGTACATATTGTACTACAAACTAAATGAGGGCACCAAGTGCCCATATAGACTGTTCCTTCCTTCAAAGGTGAACCTTGCATAAGTTCAGACTTGTGTGCCAAGCGTTTCTAACGCTAATGTGATTGATTTGTAATACAGATTTTTTATGACTTGATACCTTGGTATCTCATTAAAGTGGTGTTTAATGGTTTTTCTTTCAGATAAACAAGTTCTGTTTACTATCATACTTATGCTTAAAGTTTTGGGTTACCCTCTTTTATATAAATATATATATTTGTTGTTAACCTGTCTGTTTATTATCTGTCAATAAACTTGTTCTTGAGAACCTTGCGTCTCTTTCACCTGTGTCAATTGATTGGTATAATTGAGCATTTTAATTCTATGTATCTTATCTGGGATAATTCTGATAGAATTGTTCTGTTTTGCAAGCTATGTTGCATTGGTTTATGTAAGTCCCCTAATGGGAGGACTCCGTCCCATAAAGGGACGAGGGCGGTTTTATTAGTTTCTTCCTATGCGGATATAAACCTTTGTCCAATACAAGTATTGTGCGGATGACTGGTCAATATATTGACGCAGTGGTTCTATACAAACTATGCTTTACTTAATATAGGGCGAGACCACTATATTAGCTTGCCTGGTATTCATACATAGATATATGTACTCTTCGAGACTTTCCAGAGTCTAGTAGGACTCTTCCCTGTAGGGGGCAGGAAGCTCTAACATAGTTTATAGTTAGTTGAAAAGATGTATAACGGTAACATCTTAGGTCTCTAGGTCTAGTCGACCGGGAATAAATATCTCCGGGGAGTACGGCACGTTCTGAGAATCCACAGATACAGTAATGCTCTGGTACACTTCCATCAGGACGACATGGCTTGAGCCCAAAAAACGGATTTTGAGCGAAGCGAAAAATCTATTTTTGGGTGAGATAGCCATGTCGTCCTGATGGACCCGCCCTTGCCTTTCTAAGAAAGGGCTGTAGGACCCCTCCCTACATACAGTATCTGTAGCACCTCGTGTACGCTACAAGGAATACAGATGGCGCCAGGATTGGCGCCAGGCACGCATACGAATCGGGGGATAGGGAAGCCTTGGGAGCGGCTCCCCTTTTTCTTTCCCGAATTCGTATCTCGTCAATCTCCCTCCTACGAGACGAATCTCTGTTCAGGTCGTAGATTGCCATGTGACGTGTCTAGAATACGTCCTCTGATATGTCGCGATATCCCTTTCACGAGGGATACTCGCTCCAGGAGTTAGAATTCTGGTACCTTAAGGTAAATTCTCTGGGAATATCGCCGTAGTTGTAATATACCCTAGGAAGCTACCCTATAGGAACTTCCATCAGGACGACATGGCTATCTCACCCAAAAATAGATTTTTCGCTTCGCTCAAAATCCGTTATATATATTTATATATATATATGTATATATATATTTATATATATACATATATATTTATATATAAATATATACATATATACTTATATATAGATATATATATATATGTGTGTGTATATATAAATATATAAGTATATATATATATATATATATATATATATATATATATATATATATATATATATATATAATTTACCTTAGGTATAATGCATGTTCTTATTGACGATACAAATAACCATTGTCTGTATCCATTTTCACCTACTTTCTTCATTTTATCGCAAGAGTTCCCTGTTCCTTATCTTTAATTCCTTATCTTGCATTATTCCGTTCCAACACCAATTATACTATTGATTCGGCGCCTCTCCACTTGCACTCGACGGACGTAGACTACTTGTGTTGATGAAGTTTTCTTCTTTCACACCTTCCACTCGACGGTGGGGTCTACCCTTCTTCCTTTGTCTCCCTTTTGGTTTATTTGGCTTTGCTGTTACATTTAAGAGGTGTTTTATTTGGCTTTGCTGTTACGTTTAGAGGTGTTTTATTTGGCTTTGCTGTTACGTTTAGAGGTGTTTTATTTGGCTTTGCTGTTACGTTTAGAGGTGTTTTATTTGGCTTTGCTGTTACGTTTAGAGGTGTTTTATTTGGCTTTGCTGTTACATTTAGAGGTGCTTTATTTGGCTTTGCTGTTACATTTAGAGGTGTTTTATTTGGCTTTGCTGTTACATTTAGAGGTGTTTCTCCTCACTTCGAGTACCTCACTTTTACTTTAGACATGCGAGGTTTATGTTTGAAATTAATTAAGAAGTTAGGTAGGTTTTTATTTATTTACATGGCTACTAGTTTTATTGTGGGGTATGTTTAGTGGTGATGTTATGTCAATTGTATTGATCACAATTTAAACGAAATAGATTAGCTGTTACGTTACGTTATCACAGAGCTTGATGAGTATTACATTCTCTCTCTCTCTCTCTCTCTCTCTCTCTCTCTCTCTCTCTCTCTCTCTCTCTCTTGGATGAATTTAGTAGTAATGCCATTCAATATGCCATAGGATTGGTTTTAATTTAATCATAATAGACTTGTTATTATCTTATTACAGACCTTGATCAATATTACATTCTCTCTCTCTCTCTCTCTCTCTCTCTCTCTCTCTCTCTCTCTCTCTCTCTCTCTCTCTCTCTCTCTCTCCAAGTCTCGTTTGTGTACAAGGCTTGAGTTTTATCTGGATGAATTTAGTAGTAATGCCATTCAACATGCTATAGGATTGGTTTTAATTTAATCTTAATAGGCTTGTTATTATCTTATTACAGACCTTGATCAATATTAAATTCTCTCTCTCTCTCTCTCTCTCTCTCTCTCTCTGTCTGTCTGTCTCTCTCTCTCTCTCTCTCTCTCTCTCTCTCTCTCTCTCTCTCTCTCTCTCTCTCTCTCTCTCTAAGTAAGTTTCGTTTACTTACAAGGCTTGAGTGTTATTTGGATGAATTTAGTAGTGATGGTAGTAATTATAGCTTACTCCTCTCTCTCTCTCTCTCTCTCTCTCTCTCTCTCTCTCTCTCTCTCTCTCTCTCTCTCTCTCTCTCTCTCTCTCTCTCCTCAGATAGTCAGGAGGATCAATACACGTCTTTTACTGTTTACCATTTCATTTCATAATCCTGTTGTTTTACGATCTAAAAATGCTGCAATGTCTTCTAGAGCAGTCAGTAGCTCCTAAGTGTTTGCTTTGGTGATGAAAGAAATTGCTTAAAGGGGAGGCGAGCAAAAATTCCCCATGATTAAGGAATTGAAGGCAAAAAGAAGAAGTTTATTTTGATGGATTCGAAAGGACTGGTACAGATGGATGATGATTGTTGAAATTGTTGAAGGTGAAGAAATTGAAGGTCGGGAAATAATTTGTAATTATTATTATTATTATTGTTATTATTATTATTATTAGCTAAGCTACAACCCTAGTTAGAAAAGCAGGATGCCATAAGCCCATAGGCTCCAACAGGGAACATAGCCCAGTGAGGAAAGGAAAAAAGGAAAATAGAATATTTTAGGAAGAGTAACAACATTAAAATAAATATCTCCTATATAAACTATAAAAACTTTAATAAAAAAAGCGGAAGAAAAATAAAATAAGATAGAATAGTGTGCCCGAGTGTACCCTCAAGCAAGAGAACTCTAACCCAAGACAGTGGAAAACCATGGTACAGAGGTTATGACACTACCCAAGACTAGAGAACAATGGTTTGATTTTGGAGTGTCCAGAAAATACAGCAGAAAAATCCTTCTGAATATAGGTAAAGGTGTCTGGTTTGAGTTCCAGTTTCATCAGAACGTCAGCTTGGCAAGCCCAACTACAGCATTGGCCTTCCCAGTAAACAGCTTAAACTCACGGTCCTGATCTGGGATCGATCTGCTGTCATGCGAATGCTAGGCGAACATGTTACCACTGTAGCCATGTGTGTGGTTTTTTTTTCAATAAGGAATTTTTTGATTCAACTTTTGTATGAAGTTTTTCGGGAAGTCGGAACCCGAACTGAATATGTGTTGCGTCATCCATGAATGTCTGAACAATCATTACAGTTTTTTTTTTTTTTCTTTTTTTTTTTTGAATCATTGAGATGCAGATAAGAATTTGCATCTACGGGATTTTTGAGTTCAAGTTTCGAAAAGGAAAAGATTTTCGCTCGTGTTGGAATATTTATAACAATAAGACTCACTGTACTGTAGTCTAAAATCAGTCTTGGCTCCGGGCAACAGGAGGTCTTCCTTATAAAATAAAAAAAATGTAGCACAATAATATGATTAAATGAGATGGAAAGGTCCTTGTATTTTGCATGAATAGGTCTCCTTTCAATTTTCGCTTGCATTTGTTCTCCCTTTGCCAAGATCTTGAATAAATTTCGTGCTAAAGCTCATTGCTTCATCTATCTAGTTATTTAACACTTATATTCTGTCATTTGTTAGAGCCCATCACATTTTCCTTTTCAGAACAAATGCTTCTGTTCTTCCATCTGTAAAAGTTTTCGATAGCCCATCTTTTAGAGTCGTGTGGTTCCAAAAAGCTATTTTCCAGATGAAACTTAGTTTTTAATTTGATTCACTACTTATGTCTACCAGGTACAGTTGGATACAGGAATTCGTGATATGCCTCGCTTTGAAATGCACCCAACTGCACGCTCACTGCGCGGTAAGTTCTTGTGTTTAGCCCCGCCCACCACCTTAGCTATTTCTCTCTACATTATCTGTTTGGTTACTTCGAAGCGAGGCGGGCCAGGGACTCGTTTATCCAACTGTACATGCCGCCATTTAACGTTGAGAGGAGAGGTCCCCTTTTTTTGTTTCATTTGTTTGATGTCGGCTACCCTCCAAAATTGGGGGATGTGCCTTGGTATATGTATGTATGTATGTATGTATGTATGTATCATTATTAAAACTTCAACCCTCCGTAATTTTACTTGTCCTAACATCGAATGTCAGTTTTCCGCAATCCCAGATAATTTCAGCCTCTCACTTGCTTGTGCGATTTCCTAATTGATCATTGGCTCACAGAACTTGTGTTTCTAACCCCACAGTGGTCTTTTGTTGATAGTCTTTCATAAAATAGAATTTCCTTTTCCTGTTTTATGTGTTATGTTATACCTCAATAACTGGTACAATCACATCAGCTGCATTTATCTTTATATAAAGATATACTATTTCTCTGCCACGGTGTGTTTGAACCTTTCCTTTTCCCAGAGATACCTTACATCTCTGGTCAGTCATTTGAATCAAGTGATGTCAAACTTCACACTTTTTTATTTTCTACTACTACAAGTTTAATGTTTTTTTCTTCTCTCCTGGAAAAACGTAAACTGACGCCTACACTGTAAAAAAATATGTATTTAACTTGAGAGAGAGAGAGAGAGAGAGAGAGAGAGAGAGAGAGAGAGAGAGAGAGAGAGAGAGAGAGGAAAAATATGTATTTGACCTGTGATATATATATATATATATATATATATATATATATATATAGAGAGAGAGAGAGAGAGAGAGAGAGAGAGAGAGAGAGAGAGAGAGAAAATACGTATTTAACCTGTGAGAGAGAGAGAGGAGAGAGAGAGAGAGAGAGAGAGAGAGAGAGAGAGAGAGAGAGAGAGAGAGAGAGAACGCCGCCAATAAATTAACCCAGGCTTTTATAATAATTTTTTCACTTATCTCTGAGCCTGACAGGTCATAAATTTGCGTAATTTTGATATTTTTGTTAATCTCTAATAGAAATGAGAATTACACAACATTGCATTGGGTAATTTTCCTTGTTTGTAGGTGCATATGTTTGTGTTAAAGATAGATTGTATAGCGCATGGATCTTAATTATAAAATACTTAATTAAAGCCTGTAGCTTGGCCCTAATTCTCAGTTAAAACGCGAAGATAATTAACGGGTAAATTGTGAATAATTGTTCTCGGAAGCAATTTGTTTTAGACTGAAGGTAGTGATGGGGATGGTCGTTGTTGTTGTTGTTGTTGTTTTTTGTTTTAGACTGAAGGTAGTGATGGGAATGGTCGTTGTTGTTGTTGTTGTTGTTGTTGTTTTTTGTTTTAGACTGAAGGTAGTGATGGGGATGGTCGTTGTTTTTGTTGTTGTTGTTTTTTGTTTTAGACTGAAGGTAGTGATGGGGATGGTCGTTGTTTTTGTTGTTGTTTTTTTGTTTTAGACTGAAGGTAGTGATGGGGATGGTCGTCGTTGTTTTTGTTGTTGTTGTTGTTTTTTGTTTTAGACTGAAGGTAGTGATGGGGATGGTCGTTGTTTTTGTTGTTGTTGTTTCTGTGATATAGAAATCGTAACTAGCATAACTGGTAAATGAGGAGTACTGGTTATGCACATAACAGGAAACCGAATACTAAAATAAGCATAATTTCAGTGATGATGATGATTTTAATGAAAGTAATAACTCTGGTAATTTCAATAATAATATGCCTGATAACTTTAAATCAATCAATCAATCAATTAATAATAATAATTTTGATAATTTTAATATCAATATATCGGAGTAATTTTGATAATTGTTAGGATTTTAACAATTTTAATGGATTTTGTTAAGGAGCTAGTGTACGCAACCCGTCACTAATGGCGGATAAATATTTAGATATGCACGCGCGCATACAGAATCAACCCTTTCCCACCGCCCCCCCCCCCCCCCTCTCCTTACCCGAGGTTGGGGAGAGACCGAGTAGTTATACATATATATATATATATATATATATATATATATATATTTATATTCATATTCAGACACTTTTTCTTTATTATAATGAGGAATTAGTTTCCATAAGAACGAATTTATTTCGAAACTAGAATATATTAGCCATTTATATATTAAGAGATCGTCCACATTATTTATTTTACATTTCGGATTCAGAAAACTTAGCGTAAACCTCATTTTTATGGTATTGATTGAGACTTTCTGACCCCCAGTATTCATGTCTTGTGTAATATTCCCCTTTTCTGAGAATACACTGGCTCGCTGCTTGGCTTTTTGTATGTTTATATGTTCACCTGGGAAATAAAACTCGTATCAGTCAAATGGCGTGCGTGGAGGGAATAAAAATTGATTATTGATATACTTTTTCATGTTCCGGAGAAAGTGAGTTTGTTGTAAAAGATGTTTGTTTTGTTTTAGATCCAAATACGTTGGCATGCGTAGTTTTTCACGTGAAGGGATGAAGGGACATGTATACGCTTTGGCATTTATAGCTGTAATATCTTAAGAACACAATTATCTGTGTTGGTAGAATATATATTCATTTTGTTCTGCAAGCTATTATCTTTTGTCATTTATGCTATTTAGTTCTGTTTTTGCGTATTTTGCAATACTATAATTTGCTACCATTAATATTTTAGCTGTCTTTCATAAAAATCATTCATTCTCAGCTGCGTTACATTAAATTTTCGTTATTTTTAATACATGATTATATATTCACTGTTGAGACTTCTCTTAATAGAGCCAGAGAGCAAAATAAAGAAGGTTGAAAGGAAAGAGTAGGTTTTGAATCATTAAAGAGATAGTATATGAAAGATATAACAATATTTAAAATTTAAAATTAGGAATAAGAATAATGAGATCATTCTACGGTAGAGAGGAATGGAATCCCATATATGTGAACAATGTCGATTTTAATCCTATTGGCCAAAATATTGAAAATACAAAATTGGTTCCTTAGTCTTGATAATCATTACGTGCTAGTTTGTACAGTGAAATAAAAGGAGGATGTACAAGAAATAAACATCTTTAGTAGATAAGGAAAATTAATAGATTTTCAAAAGATGTTATAGACAAAACTTAGAATCCTCTATTTGCCAAGCTGTACCAAGCATTGCTAGGGAGCTCCAACATGCTTACATGCATTTCAATGTATATCATCGTCTGCTGTCATTATCTTTTTAGCTTTTTCTGTTATATTTATTTTAGTGCAGTCTCTTTTGGTATTTATTAGTTTATCCTTATTCATAATATTACCTTTAGGGGTGTGGTGCATGCAATGTACATCCCATGTTGCATATTTTACATTACTGAATGGGTACTGTAACGTCCATTGGCCCGTAGCTGCTGCACCCACTTTGGAGGCTTCTACTTTGTGTCTAAACAACCCCACTTGTGTGGTACAAGCGCTAAATAACCTACCCAACCCCCTGGCTTCTGGTCATATAGCCCTAAGTCGAAAATTCTAATTTAGCACCTACCATTTCTAATACAACAACAACAAATACAGCCGCTTTAAGTCCACTGCACACTACAGGACAAATGCCTCAGACATGTCCTTGTTCATTTCTGTGGTTTGCCAGTTTTCATCACCACGCTGGCCACCTCGGATTGGTGACGGTAGTTTTTCGTCGGATAGCTCACAGCAAACCAACCTACAATGAATAGCCCTGACTAATACAGCTTTGCTGATCATGGCGATATACAAACATTCAAGTTATCCCCACTAATACACACAGTATTTATTTATTCACTTCGACATGAGGAACCGATTCTGCAAGGCCACTGGTTGTGTCATTATCGCCATGGCAGCCCCCTAAGTAGACTTTCCAAGGTGACTCATCTATTATTATTTCCATTCGCGCCGCCAATGCTCCGCAGCACGATAATCAAACTGTCATCACACCTCTTACGTATCAATCATGGAGTTGTTTATAGCCGATGTGATTACTGTTTTTCAGTTCACGCTGTTTCCGAACTTGAAAACTTGATGTACTTGGTGTCAATGAGTTGGTTCAGCTGCCCTTTCAGAGACATGAAAATTACTACCGTTCGTCATATCTTTTTTTTTCTTTTGAAAGTTTCTTATAAGTTCCTCCTTTTTTCTTTGCAAATTGCAAAGAATTTGACGTGTTTTCTTTGTTGCTATTGAGGTAGACGAGCATGAAATTCTAGTTTCGCTGTCAACAGTTACGGTTAATGATGTTATTGATTATTATGTATTATATATTATGATGAAATTAGGTAACAGCTTTTCTTGAAATGACATAGACAGTTATTTGTCATTTGTAAACATTGACAACAAAGTTTTTTGCAGTCACAATACGTCAGTGAAGTTAATTTAACATCACCCTTCATAAGGTAGACGGGTAGATTCCTCATACTCTCCCTCAACCCTTCCCCCTTCTCTATTCCCTCTCCCACACCCCCTCACTCTATCTGTCCCCTTATCTATCCTCTGTCCCAAACCCCCTTCCCTTATCTATTCCCTCGCCACACCCCTCCCCTTATCTATCCCCTCTCCACAGCCCTCCCCTTATCTATGCTCTATCCCCTCTCCTTCACCCCCTCCCTTTATCTATCCCCTCTCTGCAACCCCCTCCCCTTATCTATCCCCTCTCCACAACCGCCCCTTATCTATCATCAATCCCCTCTCCCACACCCCCTGCCCTTATCTATCCCCCTCCCACATCCCCTCCCCTTATCTATCTTCTGTCCCCCTGTCCCACACTCCCTGCCCTTATCTATCCCCTCCCACACCCCCTTATCTATCCTCTCTCCCACACCCCTGTTCCATATCCCCTCCCCCTATCTATCCCATTCCAACACCCCCTCCCATTAATCTATCCCCTATCCACACCCCTTCCATTATCTATTCTCTATCTCCTCTCCCCACAGTCCCCTGTCCTTATCTATCTACCTCCCATACCCCTTCCCTTATCTATCCCCTCCCCACCCCTCCCTTTATCCCCCCTCCCAAATCCCCTCCCCTTATCTATTCCCCTCTCACACCCCAACCATTATCTACCCCCTCCCTTATCTATGCCCCTCCCCTTATCTATCTCACTGCCACACCCCCCTCCCCTTCTCTAATCTCTCTGCCACACCCCCCTCCCATTATCTATCCCCATCCCACACCCCTTTCCCTTATCTATCCTCCTACACCCTCTCCCCTTATCTATCTCCTACACCCCCTCCCCTTATCTATCTCCTACACCCCTCCCCTTATCTATCCCCTCTCCCACATTCTTTCCCCCTCCCCCATCCCCTTTTCCCTCTCCCCCCTAACTATCCAACGTATTTCGTCTAATGGGGAATAGTCGGGCGAGATGGAAGAACGCGTCTTCCAAAGTCATTACGTTTACGACGTCCATTCGTTGTCGTTATTGTACGCACAGACATTCTAATGCAGTAAATAGATGTTGCCGTTCCAAATACGCCCTTCCTCCGTCTTTCATCATTCTTTCTGATTATGGCGATCATTTCAGGGGCCAATGATGCCGGTTTTTTTTTTTTTTTTAATGGTTTCAGTCACGTGTGTAAGGAAAACGATAGGTTATTACCAGTGTGTTTTGACTGTATGATTGTGTTTGTGTGTGTGTGTGTGTGTATTTATTTGTTTCTCCATGTCAGAACTTCAAAAAGTTTAAACTTGCAGCGAATGTTTTTTATGTTGAACAGGCTGACATAAGCCTTTTTCTTTTATATTTTATGTATGAAATATCTGTTTTTCATGCTGTTACTGTTTTTAATATATTTTATTTTAATAGTTCATTAGTTCTCATATCTTCTTTAATTCCTCTCTTCACTGGCCTCTTATTTCCTGTTGTGGACATTGGGCTCTATAGTATCTTGCTTTTCCAACCAAGGTTGTAGCTTAGCTAGTAATAATAATAATAATAATAATAATAATAATAATATATCATCCTGTCGGAGCTTTTTTTCCCGTCATGAGGGATGGAAAAGGTTAGGAAATTTTGGTTAGAAAATGTTGAGGAAGGAATTAATCCATTGGTTTTATTTTCCTTTGATGACGAAAAGTCTGCTCATCCATAGATTTGAATAAACAATCATTAGCTTGATGGTCTTTGGAAAATTCTCAAAGATTTAGTCTCTCTCTCTCCTCTCTCACTCTCTCTCTCTCTCTCTCCTTCTCTCTCTCTCTCTCTCTCTCTCTCTCTCTGTAAATTGCAAATAGATATCAAGGTTGAAAATTTAAAGTGCATTCGATGAGAGATATAGTGCAAGAATACGTATGTGTCCTTTAGACCTCAGACATATTTTGAGATTTTTTTTTCTTTTATATATATATATATAATATATATAATATATATATATATATATATATATATATATAATATATATTATATATATATTATATATATAACTAAACTTAGAACTAATTAGTATGCGCTGACTCCCCTAAGGGTATCCCGAGAAAGTTCAAATGTAGTGTGCATATTATCATAAAGTTTTCTTACAGGTAAACCTCAAACTGTTAAATCAAGATTTATGAGGAAATATGCTATGAAGATATTTAAGATATGAGAACTTTTCAACTGAAAGCAAATTTGACTATATTTTTCAGGCAGGTAAATCGTTCTGTCTTTTATCAATATAATTTGAAGCTCTATTTGTCCTAACAGAATGGTAGGATTTATTAGTAAGTAGAGTTTCGATTGTTTTCCCAGGACTGGGGAGGCCATTCAGCTCCTGTATATAAGGAAAAACTCTAAAATAGGTTGAGGATCAAGACGGAATTAAGGAAGCGGCAACAGAGGTAAAGTAATGTACGGCAGAAGCATAAAATCAAACAAACAGCTAAGGATCGAAGGAACCCTGCAAAGTCCTTTCATTAATGCCTTCAGTGCTCTGCGTGAGGTGCACTGACGGCACTCCTACCCTATGGGGAAGAATGGTCGAAGCAAATTGCTTCTTTTAATAGAGTAAGAAAAATGCCCCATGAAAAAGATTATCGAAATTGGTATCTTGGGAAAAGTAGGTAATTCGATAAGGATATATATATATATATATATATATATATATATATATATAGTATATATATATATATATATATATATATATATATATATATATATATATATTTCTTTTTATATAGTTAATTTTTCCTCGAAATTTTTTTTAATGATATCTACTAAAGTTTTAAAGATCCCTCATGAATGGCAGAGGCAAGGGACTGACAACCAAAGACCTTGAAACACAGTTAATTTTTTCAATATTAATGCGATTTTCATTCTTGTTGAAAGTTGTAAAGATTTAGGTGTTAGAGATATGCTTTCTGCCTTTTTTTCAACAAACTGAAATTTTCCAGTTGCTGACATTGACGAGTTTTTAGTTATTAGTAAGTAACAAGTTACAAACAATTGAAGAAAGCGAACATCATGCTCGCATGTGTAAAATATCAGTGATTTTTTAACATGTTTGATATGTAAAATAGCAATTTTTTTTTTTTTTTTTTTTTTTTTTTTTTCAAAAAGGGAGGAAAATGTAAACTAGCTCAACCTGTTGTACCCAGAAAGTCCTTTGGTTGTAAGAGGCATTGTATTCCACGAAAACAGAAAGATAAATGTATTCCACACATCGTATCGAAAGTTTTTTATTTTTTCTCCAGGTGAGAAAACGACTGTGAAAGATGTTTTGGACGACCAGTGCAGGTGAATAATGAATGCGATGGTCCTCTTCCTTTCGTGTGTGTGTGTGTGTGTGTGTGTGTGTGTACGTGTGTATGTGTGTTTTCCAGGGTTGAACTATTCTTGTACGTTTCTTGTTATTCGGATATTTTTTAGTCTAGTTAAGGTTGTTTACATGATGCTGAAAGTAAGCATTGCTCTTCGAATAATATCTGTATTGTTTGATGTAATTATGTGAAGGTAATCTTGACTAACCTCTCTCTCTCTCTCTCTCTCTCTCTCTCTCTCCTCTCTCTCTCTCTCTCTCTCTCTCTCTCAAACCCCCTTTGAGAATTCATAGAATAGGATTTGATACCACTTTCTTGAATCATAAAAGTTTGAACTAATCCATATCATTATAGACAATTTTGACTCTCTCTCTCTCTCTCTCTCTCTCTCTCTCTCTCTCTCTCTCTCCTCTCTCTCTCTCTCTCTCTCTCTCTCAAGACCCCAAATGTGTACTTTGAGACTTCATAGAATAGAAGTTGATACAATTTTTAACCAATAAAATATAAACTAATTCATATCATTTTGTGTTCTTACTCCCAAAGATTATCTTGGGGAAGTTATCTATATTGCTTGATGTTTACATAGGGAGGGTGTCTTAACTAATTTATCTCTCTCTCTCTCTCTCTCTCTCTCTCTCTCTCTCTCTCTCTCTCTCTCTCTCTCTCTCTCTCTCTCTCTCTCTCTCTCTCACCACGCATTCATCATTCCTGATGATTTAGCTCAAACTCCTTACATTAACAGAACCGTGGCTAACAGACGTAAGCATTAGGGATGGATTTCATAAACGTCCCAGCTTCTTTTCTTCTACATGTCTAACCTCTTTTTGAATTTTACTTCATAGATCAGTTGCTGGTTTCTTCGACATTAACCTTCCCTTTATCTATGCTCTATCCTCTCTCCCACACCGCCTACCCTTATCTATCCCCTCTCCACCCCCTCCCACTCTATCCCCTCTCCCACACCCCCTGCCCTTATCTATCCCCCTCCCACATCCCCTCCCCTTATCTATCCTCTGTCCCCTCTCCCACACCCCTTATCCATCATCTCCCAGTTGCTAGGTTCTTCGACATCAACCATCCCTATCCCAGCAATGGCCCTATTTCCCAAATTCTATTTATTAAACCAAAATAAAAGTTGAGGGACTGATGTGTAATTACCCCCTCCGAAACCCCCCCTCCCCCCCCCCCCCCAAAAAAAAATAAGTCAAACACGTACGACTTTCCCCATCGTAGCAAAGTAGTTAACTGTAAAACATTTCAGTGATTATTAGACCAAAAAAAAAAAAAAAAAAAATCAAGGATTATAAAAATTTGATGAATATAGAATTAAACTTAAATTGAGTCACAGAACATTGGAATCGTCGTTGCAAATTCCGCGGTTCGAGATATAAGCCGTATATATATATATATATATATATATATATATATATATATATATATATATATATATATATATATATATATATATATATATATATATATATATCTATATCTATATCTATATATATACATATATATATATATATATATATATATATATATATATATATGTATATATATATAGATATAGATATATATATATATATATATTATATATATATCTATCTATATATATATATATGTGTGTGTGTGTATATATATATATATGTATATATATACATATATATATACATATGTATATATATATAGTATATATATACAGT
>NC_090744.1:16090253-16102753 GCF_036898095.1 Palaemon carinicauda | reverse complement strand
AGAATAAGTATGTTGATGAAATAAAACATCATTTTATTTTTACATTCAAACAGCAAACTTAAAAATTTCTTGGGTTTATTTTTCAGTTCATTTTTATTCAAAACAAAAGTTTTGGGTCTTGATTGGTAATAGAGGAAAATAAGTGTGTGCATGAAATAAGACATCATTTTATATTTACATTCAAACAGCAAATATAAACAATTATTAGGTTTATTTTTCTTTCCTTTTCATTAATTTTTTCGTTTCCTTTTTGTTTCTCTTCATTATAAAGTTATAGAAATAGTTTGAAATAAGACATCATTTTATTTTTACATTCAAACAGCAAATATAAAAATTTATTAGGTTTATTTTTCTTTCCTTTTCATTAATTTTTTCGTTTCCCTTTTGTTTCTCTTCATTATAAAGTTATATAAATAGTTTGAAATAAGATATAATTTTTTTTTCACATTAAAACAGCAAATATATTAATTTATTAGGTTTATTTTTCTTTCCTTTTCATTAATTTTTTAGTTTCCTTTTTGTTTCTCTTCATTATAAAGTTATAAAAATAGTTTGAAATAAGATATAATTTTTTTTCACATTAAAACAGCAAATATGAAAATTTATTAGGCTTATTTTTCTTTCCTTTTCATTAATTTTTTCGTTTCCTTTTTGTTTCTCTTCATTATAAAGTTATAGAAATAGTTTGAATTTTTAAGATATAATTTTGTTTCACATTAAAACAGCAAATATAAAAATTTATTAGGTTTATTTTTCTTTCCTTTTCATTAATTTTTTCGTTTCCTTTTTGTTTCTCTTCATTATAAAGTTATAGAAATAGTTTGAAATAAGATATCATTTTTTTTTCACATTAAAACAGCAAATATAAAAATTTACTAGGTTTATTTTTCTTTCCTTTTCATTAATATTTTCGTTTCCTTTTTGTTTCTCTTCATTATAAAGTTCACGCCACTTCCCGCATCGTTCACTCCAGTTCACTCCAGTTCACGCCAGTTCCCTCACTGTTCACTCCAGTTCACTCCAGTTGGCGCATCGTTCACGGCCATTTAGTGCGTGCCAATGCGTGCCACAAACTTTAAACATTTCAAAGTTTTGGGCCCGCATGGCACGCATTGGTACGCTCTGGCACGCGAGTTTCCGCACTGTTCACGACATTTTCACGGCTCGTTCACGCGAGTTCGCGCATCAATGCGTGCCAGTGCGTGCCACGAATGCGTGCAAGTGTCAGGGGGGCTTAAGGTAGCGCATGAGGTGTTGAATCGTCTTGTCGGTAAGCAATTTTTTGGGGCGGGTCCGCTTTTTCTTTTTCTCCTCCACTTTTCCTTAAACTATGGAATCATAGTTATGTAGACTTTTGGTGAATAATCTACCTTCAGGTGTCTTATATTGTAGAAATTCACATACGAACTTACCATATATATATATATATATATATATATATATATATATATATATATATATATATATATATATATACACATATACATATATATATATTTGTATATATATATGTATATATATATATATATATATATATATATATATATATATATCTTTCTTCGTAGCTAAATGGTATTGTCAATTTATTACAAGTTTCGTGGACCAGGGTTCGATACCCGGCCGGTCAGAAGCTATTGTCATTGAGTGGTTTTGCCTGGGGCTCTGATCCCGAGGTCGGTTAGAGATTCTAGACATTAATGTATTAAAATATATGATGTATTTTATTTATATATATATATATATATATATATATATATACATATACACACAGATTAGTGTACGCGATCAGTTAAAAAACTGCTAAATATTAATGGTTTTCGAGTGGTCTTCTCCAGGTGGCTCCTCTCACTAAGGTATGACTATTACTATCCCCCATACCCAAGGGACGGGGAGATACCAAGTTGTCATACATATGGCAATGCCACTCAGCGTGATAGGAAAGTAATAGATATATAACAATTACTCTTTATTATATATATATATATATATATATATATATGTATATATATAAATAAATATAAATATATATGTATATGTAAATATATATATATATATATATATATATATATATATATATATATATATATATATATATATATATTTGTCCAAACACTTGGTCTTTATTATACTGTATGTATATATATATATATATATATATATATATATATATATTATATATATATATGTATATATATATGTATATATATATATATATATATATATATATATGCGTGTCTGGAGTATATCCAAATCCCCTGAATAACTTAAAATAACCTAAATTAAACTAATCCAAGTATATTTTATATTAAGAAAATGGGTCGACTTTCCAACCATCCCAAAGGGATAATCATTTTGGATCACTGAAGCTCAGCGGACTTTGCGAAATCCCTTTTTTCCTTTCCTCTGAATTCTTTTACTCAGAATTAACTGGATATTTAAAATCAAATATAAGCACGTAAGCTTAGAAAACCATTTGGCTCCGTCTACTAAAGTAGAGTAAATTGTTCATGAAAGAATGTATTACAATAACTGAAAAGGAAAATTTTTAATTCCCACAATTGAGGCTTTTTTTTCTAGCTTTCTCTGTATAAAACTGGAATCACGCTATGCTTTTGCTGCTGGAAATGGGAAACCGGGAGCATTTTGACCGAGGTATTCGCTTCCCTGACTGGACGGGAAGCAGCGAGCGCAAACCGCGAGCTTGACATTGTATGTAAACAAAAAAGATGGCTGATGCCAATAGGACGTGCTCTTGCTTGGCAATCTTTGGTCCAACAAGCCGCAAGAGAAGATAAAAATCTGTTTTGTTCATCCTGTGGAAGTTGTAGAATTCTTCAGTTTACTAATATTCTGAGAATAGATTTTACTGGTAACAGTTAGAATATTTCTGGGCGCCATGATGATGTCAGCTGATCGGTTTTGCTCCTCGAACGGCGAGATCATAGAGTGAGTCTACAACACTTTCGCTCGTGAGCATTATCTGGAGGTTGGCGAAAACCTAGAGCAAGAAATGACTATTGTCATTCCAGGATAATAGTGTTGTCCAGAATTGTGTTTACAGTTTAACCATTGGTTGTGGTGGCCTATTGTAAACCTCCCTGCCTGCTGATCTGTTGGACGGGAGATCGAGTCTAGCTCAAAATCCATAGTTTCTTATAGTGACTGCCACCTCACCATCCTTCTGAACGGTTTGGGGGAACCTATATGTCTACTTACGGAGTGATTTGCAGCCATTGCCTGGCCCTCCCTGGTCCTAGCTTTAGCTTGGGAGTTGATCATACGGATATATGGTCGGTCTCCATGCCATTGTCAATGTCCCCTGCCTCTGCCATTCATGAGTGACCTTTAAACTAGTTAGGAACCCAATTGTCAGATCAACTATCAACCCCGGTGGATATAAGATTTCTTGTTTTATAGAGTCATTTGGTTTGTTTCTGCTTAAGAAACCTGGAGTCAATGGTGACATTTCACAACTCAAGATATACCTTGATATTCATTGTTTTAAAGAGACTTCATTTGAATTGTTTCTGCTTAAGAAACCTGGAATCAATGGTGATATTTCACAATTCAAGATATACCTTGTTGTTCATTGTTTTAAAGAGACTTCATTTGAATTGTTTCTGCTTAAGAAACCTGGAATCAATGGTGATATTTCACAAATCAAGATATACAGTGATGTTCATTGTTTTATAGAGACTTCATTTGATTTGTTTCTGCTTAAGAAACCTGGAATCAATGGTGATATTTCACAATTCAAGATATACAGTGATGTTCATTGTTTTATAGAGACTTCATTTGATTTGTTTCTGCTTAAGAAACCTGGAATCAATGGTGATATTTCACAATTCAAGATATACAGTGATGTTCATTGTTTTATAGAGACTTCATTTGATTTGTTTCTGTTTAAGAAACCTGGAATCAATGGTGATATTTCACAAATCAAGATATACAGTGATGTTCATTGTTTTATAGAGACTTCATTTGATTTGTTTCTGCTTAAGAAACCTGGAATCAATGGTGATATTTCACAATTCAAGATATACAGTGATGTTCATTGTTTTATAGAGACTTCATTTGATTTGTTTCTGTTTAAGAAACCTGGAATCAATGGTGATATTTCACAAATCAAGATATACAGTGATGTTCATTGTTTTATAGAGACTTCACTTGAATTGTTACTGTTAAAGAAACCCTGAATCAATGGTGATATTTCACAACTCAAGATATACCTTGGTGTTCATTGTTTTATAGAGACTTCACTTGAATTGTTACTGTTAAAGAAACCCTGAATCAATGGTGATATTTCACAACTCAAGATATACCTTGATGTTCATTGTTTTATAGAGACTTCATTTGATTTGTTTCTGTTTAAGAAACCTGGAATCAATGGTGATATTTCACAAATCAAGATATACAGTGATGTTCATTGTTTTATAGAGACTTCATTTGATTTGTTTCTGCTTAAGAAACCTGGAATCAATGGTGATATTTCACAATTCAAGATATACAGTGATGTTCATTGTTTTATTGAGACTTCATTTGATTTGTTTCTGTTTAAGAAACCTGGAATCAATGGTGATATTTCACAAATCAAGATATACAGTGATGTTCATTGTTTTATAGAGACTTCATTTGATTTGTTTCTGCTTAAGAAACCTGGAATCAATGGTGATATTTCACAATTCAAGATATACAGTGATGTTCAATTTTTTATAGAGACTTCATTTGAATTGTTACTATTAAAGAAACCCTGAATCAATGGTGATATTTCACAATTCAAGATATACTGTGATGTTCATTGTTCATTTTCATATCGGCTTTTAGTTCACGTTACGAACAGTCTTCATATTTTCCAGTTGAAGGAGGGAGGTGTTGACATATTTTTATCGGTCAGTTATAGGTGATTCTTTTGCTGATACAAACGTTGTTATTTGATAAGAAATCTCTTTTAACATAATTGATATTTGATTTGCTTGTAATTATAGTCCATTTCTTTTAGCGAGTCATATTTGCACCGACTCGCAGCGGTGCCCTTTTAGCTCGGAAAAGTTTCCTGATCGCTGATTGGTTGGACAAGGTAATTCTAACCAATCAGCGACCGGGAAACTTTTCTGAGCTAAAGGGGCACCGTTGCGAGTCGGTACAAATATGACTCTCTAAAAGAAATGGACTATAGATATGTATTTATGTTTGTAGGTAATATGTTGGCCAAGGCACTTGCCATCCGTTGAGATACTACTGCTAGAGAGGTATTGGGTCCTTTGAGAGGCCAGATGGTATTACATTAGATCTTTCTCTAATTACGACATATTTTACTTTTGCATTTACCAATATGTACACCGAATAATCTGGCCTGTTCATTACACATTCTCCTCTTTCCTCATACACCTGACAACAATAAATTAAC
The DNA here is from genome assembly GCF_036898095.1 of Palaemon carinicauda. Classification (NCBI taxonomy): domain Eukaryota; kingdom Metazoa; phylum Arthropoda; class Malacostraca; order Decapoda; family Palaemonidae; genus Palaemon; species Palaemon carinicauda. Next base: position 16,097,346 of record NC_090744.1, on the reverse strand, counting down.
CGAAAAATTCTTCTTCGCCCAAGGTTCTAACTACTGTTCTGTAATTATTATTATTATTATTATTATTATTATTATTATTATTATTATTATTAATTGCTAAGCTACGGGGAAAATAGCCCAGTGGAGAAAGAAAACAAGGAAAAATAAAATATTTTCAGAACAGTAACAACATTAAAATAAATATTTCCTATATAAACTATAAAAACTTTAACAAAACAAGAGGAAGAGAAATTAGATAGAGTAGTGTGCCTGAGTGTACCCTCAAGCAAAAAAAAACTAACCCAAGACAGCGCAAGACCATGGTACAGAGGCTATGGCACTACCCAAGACTAGAGAACAATGGTTTGATTTTGGAGTGTCCTTCTCCGATAAGAGCCGCTTACTATAGCTAAAGAGTCTCCTCTGCCCTTACCAAGAGGAGAGTAGCCACTGAACAATTACATTGCAGTAGTTAACCCCTTGAGAGAAGAATAATAGTTTGGTAATCTCAGTGTTGTCAAGTGTATGAGGACAGAGGAGAATCTGTAAAGAATATGCCAGACTATTCGGTGTAAATGTATGCAAAGGGAAAAATCTGTAACCAGAGAGAAGGACCCACTGTAGTACTGTCTGACCAGTCAAAGGACCCCATAACTCTCTAGAGGTAGTATCTCAACAGTTCAGTGGTTACTTTCCTCTTGGTAAGGGTACAATAATCTTTAGCTATGGTAAGCAGCTTTTTTAGAAAGACACCAAAATCAAGCTATAGCCTATGTACCAAGGGCTTCCATTGTCTTGTGTTAGAGCTCTCTTTCTTGAAGGTACACCCAGCCACACTATTTGGTCTGCTTCCTTATTTCCTTTCCTCATTGGGATATTTTTCCTGTTCAGGCCATATGGGCTTATAACATCTTTCTTTTTGTAGCTTAGCTAGTAATGATATTAATGATGATAACAATAATAATGTGTATATATGAGCAAGTAAACCCTGCATTTAATCGGTGAAAATTTGCATAATTTTAGACTTTTAAATTTTTTGCTTAATAATTTCTATTTTATCCTTAAAGATTCAGGAAATGTTAAAGGTAATGCCTTTTTTCTCCTTATTCGTTTATTTATTTAATCTATCTTCCTAAAACGTTGCATAATTAATACTCTTATTTTATTTATTCTTTTCTCTGATTATTAAAACGAAGGGATATTAAATGTTAAAGCTTTTACCGAGGATAAATTCTATTTCCTTTCTTTCTTCAAAACTTTAAAGGAATAATTATTTTTCCACTTTCACCAAAAGGAGCCCTTTTGAAATCACTGCTAGAAGAAAGAAATTAACTTTGCATTTATCTTTGTTAAATCAATGATTCGTTCTTTCTATCAGACATTTTCCATTAGCTGTTTACATTTTTAAGAAGCAGCCCCTTAATCTAATAAGTCATTGGGAATTGATATATTCTTTATTCCCTTCTTCATCCAGATCTCTGAATCAAAGCATTTTTCTCTGATCTTGAGTAGTGCCATAGCCTTTGTACCATGGTCTTTCACTGTCTTGGGTTAGAGTTCTCTTGCTTGAGGGTACACGTGGGCACACTATTCTATGTAATTTCTCTTCCTCTTGTTTTGATAAAGTTTTTATAGTTTATATAGGATATATTTATTTTGATGTTGTTACTGTTCTTAAAATATTTTATTTTTTCCTGGTTTTCTTTCTTCACTGGGCTATTTTCCATGTAGCTTAGCAATTAATAATAATAATAATAATAATAATTACAGAACATTAGTTAAAACCTTGGGCGAAGAAGAATTTTCCGGTTAACTTATTGTTGTCAGGTGTATGAGGAAAGAGGAGAATGTGTAATGAACAGGCCAGATTATTCGGTGTACATATCGGTAAATGCAAAAATAAAATATGTCGTAATTAGAGAAAGATCTAATGTAATAATAATAATACTTATTTTAATGTTGTTACTGTTCTTAAGATATTTTATTTTTCCCTGTTGGGGCCCCTGGGCTTATAGCATCGAGCTTTTCCAACTAGGGTTGTAGCTTAGCAAGTAATAATGATAATAATATACCAAGTGTTTTCTTGTAACAAGTTTTTGATTATTATGTCAATATTATTTTTTATGATTCAATCTTTCAGAGGAACTGATGTACTTATTGTTTTCTCTTTTTCAGGTAAATATTGTGTCCTTGTCAATCATGTTGAAGGTCCCTTCTTTCAAAGGTAAGAATTCTGTTCACACACGCACTATATATATATATATATATATATATATATATATATATATATATATATATATATATGTGTGTGTGTGTGTGTGTATAGATATATATATATGTATATATATATGTGTGTGTGTATATATATATATATATATATATATATATATATATATATATTTATATTTATATGAAGGGATCGTTCTGGTAGTATGAAATGTGTAAAGCAGAGGAAGTGTTCAAAGGATTTAATTCTTTTATTTTTCTCTCTGAAATCAGTAAATAAGAAAAAGAACAAAGAAATAACAGGTATAACAAAAAGAGGTATACGGACATATGCGGTTTTTTTTTTTTTTTTTTTTTTTTTTGCCGCGCGGTAGCGCTTGTGAATAATATTACATAAAAGCATTAGAGTTGATTGCGCATGGTGCAACTCTTTCTTCAGTTTAATAAACATAAACAAACGCCTTGGCCAAGGTACAAATATAGAAGACATTTTCATTTATGAATATTACTGATAGTACGGCTCCCCCCAACATAACGTATAGCGAACCCGCTCTTACAATTTACAGAAGCGCTCTCTTTAGACTTGTCTCCCGATAAAGAAAAGTCCCTGTTCCTCATTTTCTTTTATTTGAACTTTTGTGTTTGCATATGCAAATGCTGATGGAATGACAGAATCTTCGCCATTATCTTAACATGTTTAAGGAGTTTCCCGAAGTTTATAACTTGGTTTCTGTTCTTGGCGAAGACAGTTCGATTCGGATGCCTTTTGATTTACGGAAATTGGTTTTCAGGTTCTCACTCTCTTTTGCGATTTCGAGATTTTATTGTATTCTGTTGGTATTATTGTTATTTTTATTATTATTATTCATTTGATTTGTTTTTTTACTGATTTTTTTTCTATTTCAACTCTATTATTTGTTTGTTTGTTTACGGATTTTTTTGTGTGTGTACTTTCACTCTGTTTTTTTTTTTTTTTAATTGTATGCCATTGGAATTATTATTATTATTATTATTATTATTATTATCATTATTATTATTATTATTGCCTTAGAGAAACTGTTTTTTTCTCTCTTTGATCTTTTGAGATATTCCACTATTATTATTATTATTATTATTATTATTTTTATTTTTGTTGTTATTGATCTATAGAATTTTTGGGGGCTTCCCACTCTCATTGGTCTCATTTTTTTTTATAATCACTTAGCATAATCATTATTGTGATTATTAATATTACTATTAGTATTAGAAGTATTATTAGTATTATCATTATTATTACAATTATCATTATTATTATTATTATTATTATTATTATTATTATTATTGAGGTTTTTTCTGTTGTAGTTGTTGTCTTCCTGGTTGTTGATGTTGCCATTAATTACGTTATTTTCTCTTCCCTATTGTTTTTCCTAATCGGATGACGATTTTACCAAATGTAACTTGATGAAACTTTCAATGAATCATTTCCTTCGTTCTCATTTCCATAAAGAGGAAATAGAATAGCAGAGGGAGACTGTGATAATATAATATTTCCTTAATTCACGATATTCTCATAACTTTCCTCCATTGAACTATTTCCTCCCTTGATGTATCTCGACATATTTCATAGTTTTCCTTTTACACTACAGGAAATAGTTCTCCTGAGCTTCATTTGTTTCAACAAACTGTTCTTTAAAGTCCCGCTTTGTCTGAAGTGTCAAGCCAGAAATTGCATGTTTATTTTGTTCCCGTTTTTATACGACTTTACTGTATAAATAACTTCGTTTTATCACTTCCTGAAGTCGTGGCTTTTAATCTACTGTATTTGTACAGGTGGTAGATATATGTACATACTGTACTTACATGGGGGTAAATTGCACATGCTTGTTGCACATTCATGTTTTTCTAAGATTATTATTTATTTAGTTATATGGGTTGTAAACAGTAGTTCGTATAGACGTGTCAATCAAGGTCTTTGATTTAATTGATCAAAGATATATGTTTTATCATTTTTATTTATTAACTAAATTATGAACCCTGGTCAGAATTTCTTATTCTAATTAGATAATTATTATTATTATTATTATTATTATTATTATTATTATTATTATTATTGTTATTATTATTATTATGTAATCAATTTGGGTACATATATATGTGGATTGTCATAGAAAGACCATAAACAGACGCATGTGGAAGGACATATCTGAGGCCTTTGTGCTGCAGTGGACTAATAACGGGTAATGATTATATATATATATATATATATATATATATATATATTATATATATATATATATATATACTATATATATATGTGTGTGTTGTGTGTGTGTGTGTGTGTTTTTTTCAGTAACATTCGTGAATAACTTTCTTCCAAATGTTTAATTATATGGAAAACTGTTGTTTCTATATCAAGGTCCGAGGATAATGTTCAAATCCTGGCTAATGCGGATTCTCTTATACTCAATCCGCCTCCGCTTATGAATTACTCTCAAGGTAGAGTGAATTTAATGCTAAGACATACGTATGTAGCTTCATGTGTGACTATATATATATATATATATATATATATATATATATATATATATATATATATATATATATATGTTGATGGAGTGGTGAGAGAGGTGAATGCTAGAGTGCTTGGACGAGGATTAAAACTGGTAGGCGAGAATGATCATGAATGGGAGGTAAATCAGTTGTTGTTTGCGGATGATACTGTACTGGTAGCAGACACAGAAGAGAAGCTTGACCGACTAGTGACAGAATTTGGAAGGGTGTGTGAGAGAAGGAAGTTGAGAGTTAATGTGGGTAAGAGTAAGGTTATGTGATGTATGAGAAGGGAAGGTGGTGCAAGGTTGAATGTCATGTTGAATGGAGAGTTACTTGAGGAGGTGGATCAGGTTAAGTACTTGGGGTCTGTTGTTGCAGCAAATGGTGGAGTGGAAGCAGATGTACGTCAGAGAGTGAATGAAGGTTGCAAAGTGTTGGGGGCAGTTAAGGGAGTAGTAAAAAATAGAGGGTTGGGCATGAATGTAAAGAGAGTTCTATATGAGAAAGTGATTGTACCAACTGTGATGTATGGATCGGAGTTGTGGGGAATGAAAGTGATGGAGAGACAGAAATTGAATGTGTTTGAGATGAAGTGTCTAAGGAGTATGGCTGGTGTATCTCGAGTATATAGGGTTAGGAACGAAGTGGTGAGGGTGAGAACGGGTGTAAGAAATGAGTTAGCGGCAAGAGTGGATATGAATGTGTTGAGGTGGTTTGGCCATGTTGAGAGAATGGAAAATGGCTGTCTGCTAAATAAGGTGATGAATGCAAGAGTTGATGGGAGAAGTACAAGAGGAAGGCCAAGGTTTGGGTGGATGGATGGTGTGAAGAAAGCTCTGGGTGATAGGAGGATAGATGTGAGAGAGGCAAGAGAGCGTGCTAGAAATAGGAATGAATGGCGAGCGATTGTGACGCAGTTCCGGTAGGCCCTGCTGCTTCCTCCGGTGCCTTAGATGACCACAGAGGTAGCAGCAGTAGGGGATTCAGCAGTATGAAGCTTCATCTGTGGTGGAAAATGTGGGAGGTTGGGCTGTGGCACCCTAGCAGTACCAGCTGAACTCGGCTGAGTCCCTGGTTAGGCTGGAGGAACGTAGAGAGTAGAGGTCCCCTTTTTTGTTATTGTTTTGTTTCTTTGTTGATGTCGGCTACCCCCCAAAATTGGGGGAAGTGCCTTTGGTATATGGATGGATATATATATATATATATATATATATATATATATATATATATATATATATATATATATATATATATATATATCCTTACTGAGTGGAGATACATTATCTTGGTAAAGGGTTTTTGTATCGCCATGTTCAGTAAAGTTGTAATAGTAAGGGCTACCCATACTAGTTTGGTTTGCTGTGAGCAATCAGATCTAAGTCCCCCCACCATCACCAATCCGCAGTGGCCAGCGTAGTGATGAGGTGACCAAAACCCAGACATGAATAATGACATGTGTGAGTCCTTTGTCCTGCAGTGGACTAGAAACGGCTACATTTGTTTTGTTGTATATGTATATACTACAGTAAACATCATCTCTTACGCCTATTGACGCAAAGGGCCTCGGTTAGATTTCGCCAGGCGTCTCTATCTTGAGCTTCTAATTCCATACATCTCCATTCATCATCTCCAACTTCACGATTCATAGTCCCTCAGCCATGTAGACCGGTCTGGGTCTTCCAACTCTTCTAGTGGTTTGTGGAGCTCAGTGAAACTTTTGGTGAATTAATCTCTCTTGGGGAGTAGGAAGAGCGTGTGTGTGTGCGTGTGTGTGTGTGCGCGCGCGCGCGTAAGCGGGCATGTATTTATATGTGTGTGTGTTCCCTGTCACATCTGCTTTATTGGACTAGAATTATCATGAAACAGTTGATAAAAAAACGCATACAATAATAATATAAGTGGTAGCCTCTCTCTCTCTCTCTCTCTCTCTCTCTCTCTCTCTCTCTCTCTCTCTCTCTCTCTCTCTCTCTCTCTCTCTCCTCAAAAATGACAATCAACTTTGACTGTGCGACTAGGTTTTTTATTTATTTATTTATTTTTTTTTTTTTTTTGTACAAATCCGGGGAGAGATGTTTTATATGAAGCTTATCGGCCAGACGTGTTCAGTAGGACATGCATATTTTTCAATATAAAATATTAAAAGAAAATATTTGCGGGGGAAAAAACAGGAAATAATTTAGAAGGTCAGTTCGTGGTTGCAGAATTTTTTTTTTAATCTTTTTTTTTCTCACTAATGAAATACTGCCCCCGGGTATTTCCAGATTTTTGTTTTTTGTTTTAATTTTAGGGGAAAAAATGGAAAGGACTCTCCCTATCTTTTATTTTATAAAATGAAATTTTGATTTTATTGGGGTTC
>NC_090744.1:16084714-16089753 GCF_036898095.1 Palaemon carinicauda | reverse complement strand
TGATGATTATAATTTTAATGAAAGTAATAATTTTAGTAATTTCAATGATAATAATTTTGATAATTTTAATATCAATATATTGGAATAATTTTGATAATTTTAATATCAATATATTGGAATAATTTTGATAATTTTAATATCAATATATTGGAGTAATTTTGATAATTTTAATATTAATATATTGGATTAATTTTGGTAATTTTGATATCAATATATTGGAATAATTTTGATAATTATTAGGATTTTAATCCATTTAATGGATTTTGTTAAGGAACTAGTGTACGCAACCCGTCAGTAATGACGGATAAATATTTAGATATGCACGCGCGCATACAGAATCAACCCTTTCCCACCGCCCCCCCCCCACCCCCCCCCCTCTCCTAACTACTCCCTGTCCCCTTATCCGAGGGATGGGGAGAGACCGAGTGATTATACATCTGGTAATACCATTAAGTGTGACCGGAAATATATATATATATATATATATATATATATATATATATATATATATATATGTGTGTGTGTGTGTGTATGAACAGTTTTTCACATTTAAACGTGTTTTTCATATTTCAAATGAGCCATATATATTAATGTATTAATGTATTAATGTATTAATGTATATGGCTTATTTGATATATATATATATATATATATATATATATATATATATATATATATAATATATATATATATATATTATATATTATATATACATACATACATATATATACACATATACAATATATACACATATATATATATATATATATATATATATATATATATATATTTATATCCATATTCAGACACTTTCTCTTTATTATAATGAGGAATTCGTTTCCATGAGAACGCATTTGTTTCGAAACTAGAGTATATTAGCCATTTATATATTAAGAGATCGTCCACATTATTCATTTTACATTTCGCATTCAGAAAACTCCAAAAAATTTAGCGTAAACCTTATTTTTATGGCATTGATTGAGACTTTCTGACCCCCAGTATTCATGTCTTGTGTAATATTCCCTTTTCTGAGAATACACTGGTTCGCTGCTTGGCTTTTTGTATGTTTATATGTTCACCTGGGAAATAAAACTCGTATCAGTCAAATGGCGTGCGTGGAGGGAATAAAAATTGATTATTGATATACTTTTTCATGTTCCGGAGAAAGTGAGTTTGTTGTAAAAGATGTTTGTTTTGTTTTAGATCCAAATACGTTGGCATGCGTAGTTTTTCACGTGAAGGGATGAAGGGACATGTATATGCTTTGGCATTTATAGCTGTAATATCTTAAGAACACAATTATCTGTGTTGGTAGAATATATATTCATTTTGTTCTGCAAGCTATTATCTTTTGTCATTTATGCTATTTAGTTCTGTTTTTGCGTATTTTGCAATACTATAATTTGCTACCATTAATATTTTAGCTGTCGTTCATAAAAATCATTCATTTTCAGCTGCGTTACATTAAATTTTCGTTATTTTTAATACATGATTATATATTCACTGTTGAGACTTCTCTTAATAGAGCCAGAGAGCAAAACAAAGAAGGTTGAAAGGAAAGAGTAGGTTTTGAATCATTAAAGAGATAGTATATGAAAGATATAACAATATTTAAAATTTAAAATTAGGAATAAGAATAATGAGATCATTCTACGGTAGAGAGGAATGGAATCCCATATATGTGAACAATATCGTTTTTTATCCTAATGGCCAAGACGTGGTATTTCGTCGCTAGGAAAATTATAGAAATGATTTCTGTTTCAAAATATTGAAAATACAAAACTGGTACCCTAGTCTTGATAATCATTACGTGCTAGTTTGTACAGAGAAATAAAAGGAGGATGTACAAGAAATAAACATCTTTAGTAGAAAAGGAAAATTATTAGATTTTCAAAAGATGTTATAGCAAAAGCTCAGAATCCTCTATTTGCCAAGCTGTACCAAGCATTACCAGGGAGCTCCAACATGCTTATATGCATTTCTATGTATATCATCGTCTGCTGTCATTATCTTTTTAGCTTTTTCTATCATTTCTTTCACTGCAGTCTCTGTTGGCATTTATTAGTTTATCTTTATTCATAATATTACCTTTAGGGGTGTGGTGCATGCAATGTACATCCCATGTTGCATATTTTACATTACTGAATGGGTACTGTAACGTCCATTGGCCCGTAGCTGCTGCACCCACTTTGGAGCCTTCTACTTTGTGTCTAGACAACCCCACTTGTGTGGTACAAGCGCTAAATAACCTACCCAACCCCCTGGCTTCTGGTCATATAGCCCTAAGTCGAAAATTCTAATTTAGACCTACCATTTCTAATACAACAACAACAAATACAGCCGCTTTAAGTCCACTGCACACTACAGGACAAATGCCTCAGACATGTCCTTGTTCATTTCTGTGGTTTGGCCAGTTTTCATCACCACGCTGACCACCGCAGATCGGTGATGATAGATTTTCGTCTGATAGCTCACAGCAAACCGACCTACTATGAATAGCCCTGACTAATACAGTTTTGCTGATCATGGCGATATAAAAACATTTCAAGTTATCCCCACTAATACACACTGTATTTATTTATTCACTTCGACATGAGGAACCGATTCTGCAAGGCCACTGGTTGTGTCATTATCGCCATGGCAGCCCCCTAAGTAGACTTTCCAAGGTGACTCATCTATTATTATTTCCATTCGCGCCGCCAATGCTCCGCAGCACGATAATCAAACTGTCATCACACCTCTTACGTATCAATCATGGAGTTGTTATAGCCGATGTGATTACTGTTTTTCAGTTCACGCTGTTTCCGAACTTGAAAACTCGATGTACTTGGTGTCAATGAGTTGGTTCAGCTGCCCTTTCAGAGACATGAAAATTACTACCGTTCGTCATATCTTTTTTTTCTTTTGAAAGTTTCTTATAAGTTCTCCTTTTTTCTTTGCAAATTGCAAAGAATTTGACGTGTTTTCTTTGTTGCTATTGAGGTAGACGAGCATGAAATTCTAGTTTCGCTGTCAACAGTTATGGTTAATGATGTTATTGATTATTATGTATTATATATTATGATGAAATTAGGTAACAGCTTTTCTTGAAATGACATAGACAGTTATTTGTCATTTGTAAACATTGACAACAAACTTTTTGCAGTCACATTACGTCCATGAAGTTGATTTAACATCACCCCTCATAAGGTAGACGGGTAGATTCCTCATACTCTCCCTCAACCCTTCCCCCTTCTCTATTCCCTCTCCCACACCCCTCACTCTATCTTTCCCCTTATCTATCCCTTGTCCCACACCCCCTTCCCTTATCTATTCCCTCACCATACTCCTCCCCTTATCCATGCTCTATCCCCTCTCCCACACACTACCTACCCTTATTTATCCCATCTCCACCCCTCCCCCTTGTATATCTTCTATCCCCTCTCCCACACCCCTGCATTTATCTATCGTCATCCCATACCCCTTCCCTTTTCTATCCCCTCTCCACCCCTCCCCCACCTCTCCCTTTATCCCCCTCCCATTATCTATCCCCTCTCCCTCACCCCTTCTCCTTATCAATCCTCGCGCAACCCCTCCCCTTATCTAATCTCTCCCAAACCCCCTTCCCTCATCTATCCCCATCCCATACCCCTTCCCTTATCTATCTCCTCTCCCATAACCCCTCCCCCACCCCTCCCTTTATCCCCCCTCCTATATCCCCTCCCTTTATCCCCCTCCCACACCCCTCCCATTTATCTATCTCCTCTCCCATAACCCCTCCCCCACCCCTCCCTTTATCCCCCCTCCTATAACCCCTTCCTTTATCCCCCTCCCACACCCCTCCCATTATCTATCGCCCTCCCCTTATCCAACCTCTATCCTACATCCCCTCCCTCACCCTCTCCCCTCATTTATCCCCTTCCCACACCCCCTGCCACACTCCCTCCCCTTATGTATCCTCCCACACCACCTCCCCTTATCTATCCACTCTCCCCCTCTCCCCTCTCCCCCCCCCCCTGACTATCCAACGTATTTCGTCTAATGGGGAATAGTAGGACGAGATGGAAGAACGCGTCTTCCAAAGTCATTACGTTTACGACGTCCATTCGTTGTCGTTATTGTACGCACAGACATTCTAATGCAGTAAATAGATGTTGCCGTTCCAAATACGCCCTTCCTCCGTCTTTCATCATTCTTTCTGATTATGGCGATCATTTCAGGGGCCAATGATGCCGTTTTTTTTTTTTTTTTTTTTTTTTTTTTTTTTTTTTTTTTTTTTTTTTTTTTTATGGTTTCAGTCACGTGTGGGAGGAAAACGATAGGTTATTACCAGTGTGTTTTGACTGTATGATTGCGTGTTTGTGTGTGTGCGTGTGTGTGTGTTGCTCTATGTCAGTAGAACTTCAAAAAGTTCAAACTTGCAGCGAATGTTTTTATGTTGAACAGGCTGACATAAGCCTTTTTTATAGTTTATATATGAAATATCTGTTTTCATGTTGTTAATTTTTTTTAAAATTGTTTTATTTTAATTGTTCATTATTTCTCATATCTTTAATTTATTTCCTTATTTCCTTTCCTCATTGGGCTATTTTTCCCTATTGGAGCCCTTGGGCTTATAGCATCTTGCTTTTTCAACAAGAGTTGTAGCTTAGCAAGTAGTGGTAGTAGTAATAATAATAATAATAATATTATGTCGTAGCTTTTTTCCGTCATGATGGATGGAAAAGGTTAGGAAATTTCGTTAGAAAATGTTGAACAGTTAATCCTTAGGTCTCACTTCCCTTAGATGACGAAAAATCTGCTCATCCATAGATTTGAATAAACAATCATTAGCTTGATGGTCTTTGGAAAATTTTCAAAGATTTAGTTTCTCTCTCTCTCTCTCTCTCTCTCTCTCTCTCTGTAAATGAGAAATAGATATCAAGGTTGAAAATTGAAATGCATTCGATGATAGATATAATACAAGACTACTTACGTGTCCTTTAAACTTTTTTTTTATAATTAAACTTAGAGCTAATTAGTATGCGCTTACTCCCTAATGGTATCCCTGGAAAGGTTAA
>NC_090744.1:16077214-16079714 GCF_036898095.1 Palaemon carinicauda | reverse complement strand
ACTGAAAAGGAAAATTTTGAATTCCCACAATTGAGGCTTTTTTTCTAGCATTATCTGTATAAAACTGGAATCCCGCTAGGCTTTTTTTCGCCAGTGGCAAGCATTTGCTGCTGGAAATGGGAAACCGGGAGCATTTTGCTCGAGGTATTCGCTTCCCTGACTGGACGGGAAGCAGCGACCACAAACCGCGAGCATGACTTTGTATGTCAACAAAAAAGATGGCTGATGCAAATAGGACGTTCTCTTGCATGGCAATCTTTGGTCCAACAAGCCTCAAGAGATGAAAAAAATCTGTTTTGTTCATCCTCTGGAAGTTGTAGAATTCTTCAGTTTACTAATATTCCGAGGATAGATATTACTGGTAACAGTTAGAACATTTCTGGGCGCCATGATGATGTCAGCTGATCGGTTTTGCTCCTCGAACCGCGAGATCGTAGAGTGAGTCTACAACACTTTCGCTCGCGAGCATCATCTGGAGGTTGGCGAATACCTAGAGCAGGAAATGATTATTGTGATTTCAGCATAATAGTGTTGTCCATAATTACGTCTACAGTTTGACCATTGGTTACGATGGCCTATTGTAAACCTCCCTGCCTGGCGTTTTGTTGGACGGGAGATCGAGTCTAGCTCAAATTCCATAGTTTCTTATAGTGACTGCAGCCTCACCATCCTTCTGAACGGTTCGGGGGAACCTATATGTCTACTTGCGGAGTGATTTGCAGCCATTGCCTGGCCCTCCCTGGTCCTAGCTTTGGTGGGAGCTTGGGAGCTGATCATACGGATATATGGTCGGTCTCCATGCCATTGTCAATGTCCCCTGCCTCTGCTATTCATGAGTGACCTTTAAACAAGTTAGGAACCCAATTGTCAGATCAACTATCAACCCAGGTGGATATAAGATTTCCTGTTTTATAGAGTCATTTGGTTTGTTTCTGTTTAAGAAACCTGGAATCAATGGTGATATTTCACAATTCAAGATATACCGTGATGTTCATTGTTTTATAGAGACTTCATTTGAATTGTTACTGTCAAAGAAACCCGGAATCAATGGTGATATTTCACAATTCAAGATATACCGTGATGTTCATTGTTTTATAGAGACTTCATTTGAATTGTTACTGTTAAAGAAACCCGGAATCAATGGTGATATTTCACAATTCAAGATATACCGTGATGTTCATTGTTCATTTTCATATCGGCTTTTAGTTCACGTTACGAACAGTCTTCATATTTTCCAGTTGATGGAGGGAGGTGTTGACATATTTTTATCGGTCAGTTATAGGTGATTCTTTTGTAGTCGATACAAACGTTATTTTATAAGAAATCTCTTTTAACATAATTGATATTTGATTTACATGTAATTATAGTCCATTTCTTTTAGCGAGTCATATTTGCACCGACTCGCAGCGGTGCCCTTTTATCTCGGAAAAGTTTCCTGATCGCTGATTGGTTGGACAAGATAATTCTAACCAATCAGCGACCAGGAAACTTTTCCGAGCTAAAAGGGCACCGTTGCGAGTCGGTGCAAATATGACTCTCTAAAAGAAATGGACTAGGCCTATAGATATGTATTTATGTTTGTAGGTAATATGTTGGCCAAGGCACCTGCCATCCGGTGAGATACTACTGCTAGAGAGGTATTGGGTCCTTTGACAGGCCAGATAGTATTACATTAGATCTTTCTCTAATTACGACATATTTTACTTTTGCATTTCCCAATATGTACACCGAATAATCTAGCCTGTTCATTACACATTCTCCTCTTTCCTCATACACCTGACAACAATAAGTTAACCGAAAAATTCTTCTTCGCCCAAGGTTTTAACTACTGTTCTGTAATTATTATTATTATTATTATTATTATTATTATTAATTGCTAAGCTACGGGGAAAATAGCCCAGTGAAGAAAGAAAACAAGAAAAAATAAAATATTTTAAGAACAGTAACAACATTGAAATAAATATTTCCTATATAAACTATAAAAACTTTAACAAACAAGAGGAAGAGAAATTAGACTGAATAGTGTGCCTGAGTGTACCCTCAAGAAAGAGAACACTAACCCAAGACAGTGGTAGACCATGGGACAGAGGCTATGGGACCACCCAAGACTAAAGAATAATGGTTTGATTTTGGAGTGTCCTTCTCCTAGAAGAGCCGCTTACTATAGCTAAAGAGTCTCCTCTACCCTTACCAAGAGGAGAGTAGCCACTGAACAATTACAGTGCAGTAGTTGACGCCTTGGGTGAAGAAGAATTGTTCGGTAATCTCAGTGTTGTCAAGTGTATGAGGACAGAGGAGAATCTGTAAAGAATAAGCCAGACTATTCGGTGTATGTGTATGCAAATGGAAAAATCTGTAACCAGAGAGAAGGATCCACTGTAGTACTGTCTGACCAGTCAAAGTATCCCATAACTCTCTAGAGGTAGTATCTCAACAGTTCAGTGGCTACTTTCCTCTTGGTAAGGGTACAATAATCTTTAGCAATGGTAAGCAGCTCTTT
>NC_090744.1:16064714-16067214 GCF_036898095.1 Palaemon carinicauda | reverse complement strand
TTAAAAAATCTTGCTTTTAGGGTCAAAATATTCCTCATTGACTCACTCATTTTCTCTTACCGAACCACGCCTCAAAACAGTTAAATTTCTCTCTCTCTCTCTCTCTCTCTCTCTCTCTCTCTCTCTCTCTCTCTCTCTCTCTCTCAAAACAGTTAAAAATTTTGCTTTTAGGGTCAAAATATTTCTTATTCACTCATTTTCTCTTACCGAACCTCGCCTCACCAGTTAAAATTCTCGCTTTTAGGGTCAAAATATTTCTCATTCTCATTCTCACTCATTTTCTCTTACAGAACCACGCCTCAAAACAGTTGAATTTCTCTCTCTCTCTCTCTCTCTCTCTCTCTCTCTCTCTCTCTCTCTCTCTCTCTCTCTCTGCCGAGCCGCGTAGTACCGCCGAAGCAAATCTAATTCAATTAGCTTAAACCGAGTGAGAAGAAGATTGGAAAGGACCGCTGTCATCTTCCCAGAGAATATGTCTCCCCTTACATAATTCCATTATAAAATGGGAGCGCCATTCATCTCTTTCCGATGACGTCTGGGGTTTTCCTCTAACCCTCCAACATATTGATTCTTTTATGTAGAGCACGTCCTTCGCTTTTATTTAATCTCCTTTTCATTCTTTTGAAATTTTTTTTTTTTTCATCACTTCTTGGTGTTTAGCTGAAATGTTCTCTTTTGGCGTCTTTTTCTTATGTTTAGATTAGGATACAATGTATTGGACCAAATTTTTTTTCTTGCCGATTACTTATTATTTTTTAATCATTGTAGTGTTATGGAGTAGGGGTGCAGGTGAGTTATGGTTAACTGATCATATAAATATCAGTAAACAATTACTTATAATATATGTATATATATATATATATATATATATATATATATATATATATATATATATATATATATATAGTGTGTGTGTGTGTGCTTATATATTTTTTACCTACAAGGTGTATCCTTCAAAGACTGCAACACCTAAGGAGGAAACTAATTATTACTGCTGAATCAAGACGAAAAAATATCAATATTTTCCAATACATCTGCAGGAATAGACTATGATATTTTTTAATAGTCATTTGACTTCCATTTTTCTCCACACAACCTTACCACCGAAAAAAAAAGTAAAAATAAAAATCATTATTATATGTATATTATGATTCATTTATATTGTTAATCTGAAATGTATAATCTTTTACGTCTCTTGAGTTTCTTAGTCATCATTTAATCTATTAATGTCCCTTTTTAATCAGCAATTTGAAAAGCCTTAAAGTTGGAAGACCGTTCCATTTAATTTATCGAAGGCTGAGAGCTTGGTCGTCGTCGGCTCGCTTCGTTTTTGCTCGCTTTTAAGAGCTAATTTTAGGGAAGCGGAAGGTTAATTCTCTCTCTCTCTCTCTCTCTGTCCTTCCAAACCCCTTCATCTCTCTCTCTCTCTCTCTCTCTCTCTCTCTCTCTCTCTCTCTCTCGGTCCTTCCTAACCCCTTCATCTCTCTTGATCCTTCCCAACCCCTTCATCTCTCTCTCTCTCTCTCTCTCTCTCTCGGTCCTTACCAACTCCTTCATCTCTCTCTCTCTCTCTCTCTCTCTCTCTCTCTCTCTCTCTCGGTCCTTACCAACTCCTTCATCTCTCTCTCTCTCTCTGGATACCTTTCAGATAATCTTCTCTCATCATTTTCCTCTATTCCTTACCAACCCTTTCATCTCTCTCTCTCTCTCTCTCTCTCTCTCTCTCTCTCATCCCTTTACAGTTCACCCCTTGAACACCTACCTTCCTTCTGCCCACTTCTCCTCCCCCTCTCTTCCCCATCACCTATTCCTCCCCTTCCTTCCCTATCCCTCCCCCCTACGTAGACAATCGCATTAAGTAATTGGATGGAAGACTTGTCGTCAGCAAATGAACATAGGACTAATGAAGAGAATCGTTCTTATTCATTTTCATTTTCGGCGAATCTAATCTGGCTTTCAATTGGCCTCGTTGGTTCGCGAATAATTCTTTTCTTGCTAACTTTTATTCTCGAAAGGTTGTTGCTCCAGCGTTTGGTTGTGGTGGCCTGGTGGTAGCGTCCTTGCTTGGTGATTGCCATACCCGGGTTCGAGTCCTGCTCATACTCGTTTGTTCATTTGGTCGCTACACGAATAATTCTTTTCTCGCTAACTTTTATTCTCGAAAGGTTGTTGCTCCACTGTTTGGTTGTGGTGGCCTGGTGGTAGCGTCCTTGCTTGGTTGATTGCCATACCCGGGTTCGAGTCCCGCTCAAACTCGTTAGTTTATTTGGTCGTTACAACCTCACCGTCCTCGTGAGCGAAGGATGAGGGTTTAGGGGAGCCTATAGGTCTATCTGGCGCGTCATCAGAAACCATTGCCTGGCCTTCCTTGGTCCTAGGTTGGGTGGAGAGGGGAGCTTAGGCGCTGATCATATGTAATATGGTCAGTCTTTAAGGCATTGTCCTGTTTGACAGGGCAATGTCACTTTCACTTACTTCTGCCATTCATAAGTGGCCTTTA
>NC_090744.1:16053279-16055779 GCF_036898095.1 Palaemon carinicauda | reverse complement strand
AAACTAATGTGTATTTATAAAAGATTATTTAACAAGCCAATTCTAAAGGTGGTATTATCATTATTATCATTATTATTATTATTATTACTAGCCAAGCTACAACCCTAGTTGGAAAAGCAGGATGCTATAAGCCCAAGGGCTCCAATAGGGAAAAATAGCCCAGTGAGGAAAGGAAATAAGGAAATAAATAAATGATGAGAATAATTTAACAATATATCATTCTAAAAACAGTAACAGCGTCAAAACTTGAACCAAAAACTTTCCGACAAAACAGTAACAAAGTTCTCATTCTCGTTTTAAAACAGCCGAGTTATACCTTTGGAATTTAAGAAACGAGCGTGTATATACGAAAAATCATTAATTATTAGTATTATTATTATCGTTATTACTTGCTAAGCTACAACCCTATGAGGAAAAGCAGGACGCCATAAACCCAAGGGGCTCCATCAGGGAAAATAGCCGTGTGAGGAAAGGAAACAAGGAAAATGAAATATTTTGAGAAGAGTAACAATATTAAAATAAACATTTCGAGAACAGTAACAATATTAAAATAAACATTTCGAGGACAGTAACAATATTAAAATAAATATTTCGAGAATAGTAACAATATTAAAATAAATATTTCGAGAACAGTAACAATATCAAAATAAACATTTTAAGAACAGTAACAAAATTAAAATAAACATTTTAAGAACAGTAACAATATTAAAATAAACATTTCGAGAACAGTAACAATATTATAATAAACATTTCGAGAACAGTAACAATATTAAAATAAACATTTTAAAAGCAGTAACAATATTAAAATAAACATTTCGAGAACAGTAACAATATTAAAACAAACATTTCAAAAGCAGTAACAATATTAAAATAAATATTTCGAGAATAGTACCAATATTAAAATAAATATTTCGAGAACAGTAACAATATTAAAATAAACATTTCCTGCGAGGTAATTCTCAAGGTGGAATGTTAAACATCAAAACAAAACAGTAACACCACGAATGTTCTGTTCTCATTCTCGCTTTGAAACAAGGTCTGGAGCAGCAGCATTTCAAGGCGTCTTTCCCAGCGCGTGGCCGGACGCGGGCACATCCTGGATAAGCGGGAGCAGCCATGGGTCCCGGAACTCGTCTAAGGTTAAGCCCAAGGTAAGGATGAAAATTACAAGGACCCTCGGAGAGAGAGAGAGAGAGAGAGAGAGAGAGAGAGAGAGGAGAGAGAGAGAGGAGAGAGAGAGAGAGAGAGAGACACGTCGACAAGGTTTTTTTTTTCTTTTTACATCATTTCAAATCCTGCTTTTGATATGGGCAATAATGTTGTTACAATCGTTCGTTTCAGAATAACTTATCCTATAATATTGTGTAAAAAAAAAAAAATTAAAAAAAATTATGTATATGAAATTTTATTTTAATTTCATTATTTCAAATCCTGCTTTCGATATGGCCATTAATGTTGTTAAAATCGTTCGTTTCAGAATAACTTATTCTATAATATTATGAAAAAAAAAATGTATATGAATTTTATTTCAATTTCATTATTTCAAATCCTGCTTTCGATATGGCCATTAATGTTATTACAGTTCGTTCGTTTCAAAATAACTTATCCCATATTATTCTATAAAACAAAAAATGTGTATGAATTTTATTTCATTTTCATTATTTCAAATTCTGCTTCTGATATGGGCATTAATGTTGTTACAATCAAAATAACCTACTCCATATTCTAACTTTTATATGAATTTTATAAATCTTTAATCTGGTTACCAGAAGTATGCCATACTTGAATTTTGTAACTAAAGAGCCAGAGTTTACCGTACTAGTACTTTGAGACACAACTTCATTGACTGGTTTTTTTTTTCTTTTAAATAAATAAGAACGACTAGTTTTTACCCGTGTTCCCCAAGGAACTCTTGTGAGACCTTTCATTTCTCCCAGCCAGTTTATATCAGTGATATAACTGTCGCGTAAAATACGTAACTTTGCACTTTACAATTATGCATTTGCTGAGAAAATATTTTCTTTTGAATCAGTAGAACTTCAAAAGTTCAAAGTTGGAGCAAATGCTTTTTTGTTGACCAGGCGGACATGAGTCTTTATATAGTTTATTTATGACATATTTGTTTTTGATGTTGTTAATAGTTTATATATGACATGTCTGTTTTGACGTTGTTACTTATTTTAGAATGATTTATTGTTAATTTGTTCTCTTCATTTATTTATTTCCTTATTTCCTTTCATCACTGGGCTATTTTTCCCTGTTGGAGCCCCTGGGCTTATAGCATCTTGCTTTTCCAACTAGGGTTGTAGCTTGGATAGTAATAATAATAATAATAATAATATAACTGTCGCGTAAGATACATAACTTTGCACTGTGCAATTATGCATTTGCTGAGAAAATATTTTCTTCTTTCCATTATGGGGTCGGTTGACTGATGCAACCTCTCCAATTATTATTATTATTATTATTATTATTATTATTATTATTATTATTATTATTA
>NC_090744.1:16040779-16043279 GCF_036898095.1 Palaemon carinicauda | reverse complement strand
AAGGGCTACGAAGAAGAATTCTAGATCTCGTATACACAAGTTAGTGTGAACAAAGATAGGAACGCCTAGTTGTTTTCATGTAAAACATAATTACTTTGGAAAGTTCAATACTAACCCTAGCCCCACACAAACCCACAGTGTATGTGCGTGTCTTAGAAAGGGCTAGGAAGAAGAAGAATTCTAGATTTCGTACACAGAAATTACTGTGAATAAAGATGGCAACAGCACGTTCTTTTCATGTAATTTTTTTTTATTTTTTTATTTAAGTTCAACCCTAATCCCACCACAACGACACGGTGTACTTTATGTTTGTTATAAAGGGCTAGGAAGAAGATGAATTCTAGATTTCGTATAATTCTAGGTTTCATAAAGAATTCTAGATTTCGTAAAATATTCTAAATTTCGTAAAGAATTCTAAATTTTGTGAATAATTCTAGATTTTGTAAAGAATTCTAATTTCGTGAAGAATCCTAGATTTCATAATGAATAATTCTAGGTTTCGTAAAGAATTCTAAATTTCGTAAAGAATTCTAGATTTTGTAAAGGATTCTAGATTTCGTAAAGAATTCTAGATTTCGTAAAGAATCCTGAATTTCATAAAGAATCCTGGATTTCATAAAGAAGAATTCTACATTTCGAGAGGAATTCTAAATTTCGTGAAGAATTCTAGATTTTGTAAAGAATTCTAAATTTCGTGAATTCTAGATTTTGTAAAGAATTCTAGATTTCGTAAAGAATCCTAGATTTCATAAAGAAGATCTCTAGATTTCGTACACACAGGTTACTATGAATAAAGATAGCAACATCTCATTCTTCTCATGTAAAACAGATATTTTGGGAAAGTTCCCATAAATCCCCAACCCCAATCTCTTTCTTTGTTGTCGTGAATACGAAGCAGAAACATTAGGCCTAAAAAACACGGAGATTGTGTGAACGTCCTGTTGTTAACAATGCATTAAAGATTGTACCAAAAATATCACCTTGGAACGAAATTGTTGGCGCAGAAGAGAGATTTTCAGGGAGAACGGTTCAACTTCCTGTGATTTAGGAAAAACTAAATCACTGCTACTAGATACAGCAGCGTTGAAGGGGGGAAAGATAAGCCTTGAATGAGGAGATTCAACGGACGAGAGATATAAACTGGCTAAATTCATCAATGGATAACTAGTTCCTCGTCATGCGCAGTGCATATCTAACTAAATCAAGTGACCCTTGCCGGACCACACTAATAATTATTATTATTATTATTATTATTATTATTATTATTATTATTATTATTAGCCAAGCTACAACCCTAGTTGGAAAAGCAAGATGCTATATCCCCAAGGGCTCCAACAGGGAAAAATAGCCCAGCGAGGAAATGAAATATGGAAATAAATAAATGACGATAACAAATTAATAATAAATCATTCTAAAACAGTAAAAACGTCAAATCAGATATGTCATATATAAACTATTAACAACGTCAAAAACAGATATGTCATATATATGAACTATTAAAAGACACATGTCAGCCTGGTCAACATAAAAATATTTGCTCCAACTTTGAACTTTGGAAGTTCTACTGATTCAACTACCCGGTTAGGAAGATCATTCCACAACTTGGTAACAGCTGGAATAAAACTTCCAAGTAAGATCATCCGCCAGGCATCAGGAGTAAAAACCGAAGAGACATTTTGTCAATCGTCGTAAACCCAATCCGTCACCCTGCTGCCAGTAAACTTAATCAAGATTTAGGGGGGGGGGGGGGGCGTTTCCTCCACACCTAAAGTTCTCGTTACTCCACCAAGTTGCTCATCCCGCTTATATGAATAACCGTTGGTAAACATGAATTACTAAGATATGAGGAGACTTAACAGAATTATTATTATTATTATTATTATTATTATTATTTGCTAAGGGGGGGGGATGCGTTTCCTCCACACCTAAAGTTCTCGTTACTCCACCAAGTTGCTCATCCCGCTTATATGAATAACCGTTGGTAAACATGAATTACTAAGATATGAGGAGACTCAACAGAATTATTATTATTATTATTATTATTATTATTATTTGCTAAGGGGGGGGGGATGCGTTTCCTCCACACCTAAAGTTCTCGTTACTCCACCAAGTTGCTCATCCGCTTATATGAATAACCGTTGGTAAACATGAATTACTAAGATATGAGGAGACTCAACAGAATTATTATTATTATTATTATTATTATTATTATTTGCTAAGGGGGGGGATGCGTTTCCTCCACACCTAAAGTTCTCGTTACTCCACCAAGTTGCTCATCCGCTTATATGAATAACCGTTGGTAAACATGAATTACTAAGATATGAGGAGACTCAACAGAATTATTATTATTATTATTATTATTATTATATTTGCTAAGGGGGGGGGATGCGTTTCCTCCACACCTAAAGTTCTCGTTACTTCCACCAAGTTGCCTTCATCCGCTTATATGAATAACCGTTGGTAAACATGAAATTACTAAGATATGAGGAGACTCAACAGA
>NC_090744.1:16033183-16040279 GCF_036898095.1 Palaemon carinicauda | reverse complement strand
AATCACCACTCAATGTGACTTATCAGGTCCCATTATAGCCCATTACTACTTCCAGCAGACTGCTAAATGTATTGAAATTTCTGTTACTTGAAAAAAAAGTATTATTTTCTCCTTCAATTGCCACCAGATTTGGGCAGCGGAGAGGGATAAAAAAATTTTTATTCTTTGGAAAATCCCCAAAAAGGCATGGCAGTAAACTTTCCCTTTCCACACAAATGAATAAAACTAGAGGGGCACTCAGTAAAGCGCAGAACTCCGACGCGGCAGCTTTTTTCTCAATTTTTTGCTCGACCTTGACCTTTGACCTTAACATTTCTCTGTGATAACGATGTCTAAATATGTAGTGACTACGTGAATTGGACATTTTGCTTGAACGTTACCTTGACCTTTGATCCTGACCTTCCAAAATTTAATAATTTCCAGTTAATCCCGACAAGTTTCATTACTCTACGATTAAAATTGTGGCTAGGAAGCTGTTCACAAACAAACACACACGCACAAACAAACATATACACACACGAACAAACAAACATACATACACACAAACACTAACAAACATACACACACACACAACAAACAAATACATACACGCACACAAACAAACAAATTATACACAGACACACACAAACAAACATACACAAGCACAAATGGGAGGTAAAACAACCTCCTTGGAACTTCGTTGGTGGAGGTAACAATAACCAGTTGTAATAAACAATAAGTGACTGTACCGAATTCGTGTTCTCTAAACAATGAAAGAGAGTGAACTATTTTAAGATTATGGATTAACTGAGCTATGGCAGAGGTTTCTTGCAATATTTGTATGGATACCAACCAACCGGTGTATGCTGCAAGCAGCCCAATTAAGCATGCAATACATAACTGTAAAGATTGCAAGCGCTCTAGAATCTTAAAATCTGAAACTACTTCATGCATACAATAACACATGCTATCCCTTTACCAAGCAATATGAATAGATTACAAAATATCCTTATTTTCTTTCCATATAAATACATATACTTGTACCATTTTAAATGGATTATTTTCATGGTGTTCCTTGAGAAGCTAAAATATAATAAAAGATCAACATTCTAACAGTTTCAGTTTGCCAATCTGTGCTTCCAATTCCCCCCCCCCCCCCCCCCCCAAGAAAAGCCTCGAAATTCACCCCTGGTTGAGAACCCCTGTAACAACAGATGATTTTTTCTTCTTCGTTGAAATGCAATTTTACAATCTTGATCATGATCAAATCGGCCGTGAGTTATGCAAAGGTAAAACTTTGAACAAATTTTCCCTTGAGTGAATTTCCCCCATCAATAAATATTTTATCCTTAGACGTGATCAATATCATAATAAAAGTAAAGATGGAAAAGAAAAATCTTATACACATTCATACTAATTGCTGCAACCTCACCATCCTTGTGAGCTAAGGATGGGAGGTCTGGGGGAGCCTTTAGGTCTATCTTCTGAGTCATCAGTAAACATTGCCTGGCCCTCCTTGGTCCTAGCTTGGGGGGAGAGGGAGTCTGGGCGCTGATCATATGTATATATGGTCAGTCTCTATAGCACTGTCCTGCTCGATAAAGCAATATCACTGGCCCTTGTCCCTGCCATTCATGAGCGGCCTTTAAACCTTTAAACACAGGTTACATGCTCTTGCTTTTATCGATTAACGCATCAAGACAGTCCACATCGACTCACATCAAGGATACTGAGGACGCCCACGTCGACCCTTGGTGTATATATACACTGTCTTGTGAAATATAAATTGTAATAGTCGATTCGTAAAAGCATTATCTCTCATTGCGATATTCTGCAATTTTGAATCTTGGGTTCACTCTGGGCTTGGGGTAACTGAACTTCAAATGCAAGGAAAAACAACTTCAGATAATGTATTTGAAAGGTTATACCTTAACATAATACTGTTAAAATATACGTAATTTTAATCGGAAATTCTCCGTAAAAATATACTGTTCTCGTCCGTATTTCACCGTAATTTTTACCATACTTTGTTATTATCTTTTATGGGTTGCTGACCATAATATCACTCCTTTACGTCAATATGTCCGTTTTAAAACAGTGAATGCCTGGCGACATTTTTCACGGCAAATTTTCAACAGTGAATGACTAAATAACTAATGAATAGATTATTATTTATTTCTCTATCCATCTAATACGCACACTTACAAGCAGTAATTAATCAACAAGGAAAGAAGAAAAAAATTATTCATCGCGGTAATAGAATTATAAGACAAGCTGAGGAGATGTATCTGTTACATTCATCTTATTCATTTTCATTATTTAAAGGTTCAAAGGTTTAAAGGCCGCTCATGAATGGCAGAGGCAAAGGGACAGTGACATTGCCCTGTCAAGCAGGACAATGCCCTAAAGACTAACCATATATATGATCAGCGCCCAAGGCCCTCTCTCCACACAAGCTAGGACCAGGGAGGGCCAGGTAATGGCTACTGATGACTCAGTAGATAGACCTATAGGCTCCCCCAAACCCCCCAACCTCAGCTCACAAGGGTGGTAAGGTTGCAGACACTAATGGCACGAACAAGACTGAGCGGGACTCGAACCCCCGACTGGCAAACACCAGGCAGAGACGTAACCAATCAGGCCACAACAATTTAAAGTTGTTCTTGTCCATTCTTGGGCGTCTAAAGGTTCCTGCTTGTTCAGGTTGTTAAAAAGTTACGGAAAATAACTAATGAATAGATTATGTTTTATTAGTTTATCTATATCTATCTAGAGAGAACACCTACAAGCAGTAATTGAACAAGGAAAGAAGTAAAGAAAAACTATGGCGTTGATAGAATTAAAATACAATCGTGAGAAGATGAACAGATTAATTCTATTATATTACTAGCTAAGCTACAACCCTAGTTGGAAAGCTAGATGTTATAAGCCCAAGGGCTCCATCAGGGAAAAATAGGCCCAGTGAGGAAAGGAGATAAGGAAATAAATAAACGATATAAGAAGTAATGAACAATTACAATAAAATATTTTATTAACATTAACAACATTAAAACCAATATTTCATATATAAACTATAAAAGGACTTACGTATCACACATCTCTTCTATTATTTTTATTTCATTCATTTTGATTCTTCACCATCTAAATATCCCCTTTTTCCTTTAAGTTGTTAGATATTACGGCACACTATCTATCTAATTTCTTTCTTTTTGTTTTGTTAAAGTTTTTATAATTTATATAGGAATTATTTATTTTAATGTTGTTACTGTTCTTGAATTTTTTTCTTTTTTCCTATTTTCAATGGGCTATTTTCTCTGTTGGAGCCCCTGGGCTTATAGCATCTCTGCTTTTTTGCACTATAGTCAATTCTTTTTAGTGAGGCAGATTTGCACCGACGCGCAGCGGTGCCCTTTTAGCTCGGAAAAGTTTCCTGATCGCTGATTGGTTGGACAAGATAATTCTAACCAATCAGCGATCAGGAAACTTTTCCGCGCTAAAAGGGCACCGCTGCGAGTCGGTGCAAATGCGCCTCATTAAAAGAAATTGAGCTTAGGGTTGTGGCTTAGCAAGTAATAATAATAATAATAAATAATAATAATAATAATAATAATAATAATAATAATAATAATAATATAATAAAGTGTGTCTGTTTAGAAGACGAGCGACTGTATTCGTTTCTAAATATAATCTTTCTCACGTCGTTCGCAGTTCTCCGTTTGTTATTTTCCCCCAAAAAATAAAAGATTCACCAACTTTTCATCTCTTCCGTTCCATTCTCTTGCAAAGGTTTTCGAGGCAGTGGCTTCAAACAACTAACAACAAGGATGAGTACAAATACGAGAGACGTAAATGCAGATAACTCGCAGTCAAATTCCAGTGTTTACGGGAGATTCAGCAGCGCGATGCAATAATAAAACAGTTACGTTCCTGTAATAACAACAATAACCAAAATGGAACGGAGGCGCTCCAACTAAGCTTAAGTAAATAACGTTGTCTGAAAGAGGAGAAAGAAATAAAAAGGGGGCTGTCTGCCCATGGGCCCACTTGCATCAGAAAAGCAATAAAGGAAAAAGTTTACGTATGCTAAGCCCGGGCTACGAAGTTTGTGTTATTACAAGGATAACGAAGCTCGCTGCCCGTAGAATCTAAACTCCGCCCTAACAACCGGAGGATTTCCGCTTCTACGAGCGGCCTACACTTGGCACACTTTTCGGCCGCTGTGTGGCCTTAACTATGATTTAGGGTTACGATGTAAAAATGATCTCAAAGACTGGCGGAACGTAAGACTAAACAGCCACCATTTTCTTCTCCAACTGAACACTGCCTTGGAGAATATCATAATATAGCAAGGACCGAAGATATATATATATATATATATATATATATATATATATATATTATATATATATATATATATATATATATGAAGAAAACTTCCAAGCATTCTTGGGGAAAAGTTATTTGGCTAAATTCTATCATAGAGGGAAATTAACACACTATTATAAAAAAATTTATATTATTATATCATTCACACACACACACACACACACACATATATATATATATATATATATATATATATATATATATATATATATATATATCGCATATATATATGTATGCCTATATATACATATATTATATATAGATATATATATATATAAATATATACTAATATATATAACACATATATACACACACATATATATATATATAGTATATATAATATATATATATTTATATATATATATATTATATATATATATATATATATATATATATATATTATACTATTACTAGCTAAGCTACAACACTACTTGTAAAAAGCATGAGGCTACAAGCCCAAGGGCTCCATCAGGGAAAGCAACCAAATAAGGTAAAGAAAAAAAATGAAATAGTAAATAAACTATGTAATGTACAGAAACGTTCTTTCCGTATTAAAATGGCAACAAATTTCATATCTTTTAAATAATACAATAATGATATATTATTATTATTATTATTATTATTACTAGCCAAGCTACAACCCTAGTTGGAAAAGCAAGATGCTATCAGCCCAAGGGCTCCAATAGGGAGAAATAGCCCAGTGAGGAAAGGAAATAAGGAAATAAATAAATGATGAGAATAAATTAACAATAAATCATTCTAAAAACAGTAACAACGTCAAAACAGAATTATTATTATTATTATTATTATTATTATTATTATTATTATTATTATTATTATTATTACTTGCTGAGCCACAACCACATACCCATAGGATCAGCACCAAGCCCAAGTATAAAAAAACATCTACCAATTACAATGTTTATTCACACTAAATACTGAAGGTCCTCAATTTGAAAACTTAATTAGTTCCAAGATGTTTGTAAGTCGAAATGTGTGTAAGTCAAAATGTTTATAAGTCGAAATGTTTGTAAGTCAAAATTTTTGTAAGTCAAAATTTTTGTAAGTCAACACTTTTGTAAGTCGAAATGTTTGTAAGTCAAAATTTTGGTAAGTCAAAATGTTTGTAAGTCAAAATTTTTGTAAGTCAAAATTTTTGCAAGACAAAATTTGTTAAATTTTGTACTAGGGTAGGCCTAACCTGAATCCAATGCCTGATTTCCAGCCACAAAAGTCAACAAATATTTGGATTTCAAATAAAATATATACCATGTTATTGCAAATGTTGTTTTACCTACTGTATTAAATAATATATTATAGTTTCGTTACAGTATTTCTTCATCTTATCTTTAATTTCAGCTGGATTGCCTTGTGTCCACTTTCCTCATGGTAAGGGTAGAAGAGACTCTTTAGCTATGGCAAGCAGCTCTTCTAGGATAATGACACTCCAAATTCAAACCATTGTTCTCTAGTCTTGAGTAGTGCCACAGCCTCTGTACCGTGACCTTCCACTGTCTTGGGTTAGAGTTCTCTTGCTTGAGGGTACACTTGGGCACACTGTTTTATTTTCTCTTCCTCTTGTTTTATTAAAGTTTTTATAGCTTATATAGCTTAGCTAATAATAATAATAATAATAATAATAATAATAATAATAATAATTTCCATCCGCAAAAGTAAACAAATATTGGGGTTTCATATAAAATAATTATCAGGTTATTACAAATATATTATTATATAATATTTTTCATTACGGTATTTCTTTATCTTACCTTTGATATTTTCATTTGGATTTGTTTGTAAGTCGAACGTGTGTTAGTTAAGAACCTTCTGTTGATATGTGGCGATACCGACGAAAAATACATTTAATTCATTACATACAATTTTTCTCCCGGCACTAAAAGTACAAAGGAAAGTAAAAGAAGAGGCGAATCCATTGATCACCTTCAGAAATAGAGCCGTCGAAAAAGATTTCCGAGGAATATTCATAATATTCGAGGCAGGGTTTCAGACACACACCTTGTTTACCACCGTCAGAGGCGTCTTCGGAGATACATGTCATTTTACCTTAGTTGCCCTTTAATGGGTTTTTGATTAATTTTTTCTCTCCTCTCCTTAAAGGCATGATTAGATGTCGAGAGGGGGAAAAGGAAGCCTGCGGGGAAGGGGGAGGGGGGGGGGGGGGGGGAATGGAAGGAGAGGGAGAGAGAGTGTACCTCGAAGGAAGAAGGGCAAAAGTGGGGAGAGACAATTATCCGATGTGTAGGGTTACCTTGGAGAGAATGTTACGATGTTCATAACATGATAATATCGTGATCACAACAAGCGCTTTCAAGTTTTAAAGGCCGCTCATGAATAACAGAGGCTAAGGACAGTGACAATGCACTAGCTGCTCTAGCAGGACAATGCCCTGGAGACTGACCATATATCTATATGATCAGCGCCCAAGCCCCCATTCCACCAAAGCTAGGACCAGGGTAGGACAGGCAATGGCTGCTGATGAATCAGCAGGTAGACCTATAGCCTCCCCCAAACCCTTCATGAATGGCAGAGTTAAGGGACAGTGACAATGCTCTTGCAGGACAATGCCCTGTAGACTGACCATACATCCATATGATCAGCGCCCAAGACCACTCTCCACACAAGGTAGAACCAGGGAGGGCCAGCTAATGGCTGCTGATCACTCATGATGTCTATAGGCTACCCTAAACCCATAATTAGCTCACACGGATAG
>NC_090744.1:16023183-16025683 GCF_036898095.1 Palaemon carinicauda | reverse complement strand
AGGACCTTAGCATGGATTCAGTTTTCCTCAGCATGGCTCTAGTTTTCCTTAGCATGGATGTAGTTTTCCTTACCATGGATGTAATTTTCCTCAATATGGTTGTAGTCTTCCTCAGCATGGAACTAGCATTCCACAGCATGGATCTAGCTTTCTTCAGCATGGATCTAGCTTTCCTCAGCATGGCTCTAGTCTTCCTCAGCATGGACTTACTCCTCCTCAGCAAGGAACTAGTCTTCCTCAGGATGGATCTAGTTTTCCTCAGCATGGATCTAGTTTTTCTCAGCATGGATCTAGTTTTACTCAGCAGGGATTTAGTCTTCCTCAGGATGGATCTAGTTTTCCTCAGCATGGATCTAGTTTTACTCAGCAGGGATCTAGTTTTCCTTAGCAGGGATTTAGTCTTCCTCAGCAGGAATCTAGTTTTCCTCAGCAGGGATCTAGTTTTCCTCATCATGGATCTAGTTTTCCTTAATATAGATTTAGTATTCCTCAGCATGGATCTAGTTTTCCTCAGGACGGATTTAGTCTTCTTCAGTATGGAGTTAGTTTTCCCCAGGATGGATCTAGTTTTACTCAGCATGGATTTAGTCTTCCTCAGCATGGAATCTAGTTTTCCTCATCATGGATTTAGTTTTCCTCATCATGGATTTAGTTTTCCTCCACATGGATCTAGTTTTCCTCAGCATGGATTTAGTTTTCCTCAGCATGGATTTAGTTTTCCTCAGCATGGATCTAGTTTTCCTCAACGCGGATTTAGTTTTCCTCAACATGGATATAGCTTTCTTCCACATGGATCTAGTTTTCCTCAACATGGATTTAGTCTTCCTCAGCATGGATCAAATTTTATCAGCATGGATTTCTCATAAAAAATCTAGCGTGTTCTCAACATATATCTAATCTTTGATCTTCGAATATCATATATCTAACCAAAGCATAATAGAACTATACAAAGGTTTAAAGATAATTATGTCCTAGAGTAACAGAATAAAAAAATATATAAATAACTGTTCATTCTTTATTTGTTATAATATATAGATAGCTTTTCTTTATCCCACAATATGGTAGCAATAATTCTTCGTTGTGACTTACAGGTTAATATTTCCCTCTTTTTATTATTACTATTGATTTTCAAAGTCATCTATATGTCAAATCTCATAATGATCAAAATTATATTTTGAATTATGCTTGACAGATATTAGCGTTCAATTTTAAGCCTTACCGAGGATACTTAATTGCTCTCTCTCTCTCTCTCTCTCTCTCTCTCTCTCTCTCTCTCTCTCTCTCTCTCTCTCTCTCTCTCTGCGTGTGTCTGGCTACTTCATCATTTTCTCCCATTCTCACATTCGCTGCCATCTTCCATAACTCAATTACAACGAAGAGATCAATCTTCCTCGTCCACGATTGCCATCATTAGGGCTGTTGCCTCCCTATCTCCCATCCTCTCTCTCCTCCTCCTCCTCCTCTTCTCCCACCTCTCCTCCAGCTGCCCTCGTTTCCTTCCTATCATCCTCTTCTCCTCCTCCACCTTCTTCTCCTCCTCCTTCTTCCTTCAGTCTCTTTCTTCTCCTCCATCAATCTCCCCTGCCGATCCCTGCTGATCACGATAACACAAAACTTACTTCCAATCTCTAAATCCCAGATGGGATTTTTCTAGGAATCTCATTCCCGAGAATTTCCTTTGAAACTCCTCTTCCCCTTCCTCTATCTCCCCCTCCTCCTTCGCGCCCTTACCCTTCACCTCTCTCAAAATATTTTTTTTTCTATACATTCTGTTTATAAGGATTTCTCGGGAAATGAAAATACAATGGGAGATGAGAACCGGCGCTCATTACTTCTTCCCTCCATATATTTCATGATTCAGCATTACCTTGAAATTATTTGCAATTGAAAAATGGAGGAAGGTTTTGCTTATCTATTTTTTTTTTTAATAAAAAAGGTTTTCTCTATTTTGGTGGGGACATAGGGAGGATTTTTCCATGTATTTTGGGTGGAAAAGAGAGGTTTTGTCTATATATTTTTTTGGGAAAAGAGTGAGTTTTTGTCTATCTATTTTTTTGGAGAAAAGAAGGGGGTTTTGGTTACCTATTTTTTGAGGAAAAGGGGGAGGTTTTGTCTATATATTTTGGGGAAAAGAGCGATAGTTTTGTCTATCAATTTTAATGGGAGAAAAGAGGAAGGTTTTGTTTATCAATTTATTTGGGGAAAAGAGGAAGGTTTTGTTTATCTATTTCATTGAGGGAAAAGAGGAAGGTTTTGTTTATCAATTTTTTATTGGGGGAAAAGAGGAAGGTTTTGTTTATCTATTTTATTGGGGGAAAAGAGGAAGGTTTTGTTTATCAATTAATTTGGGGAAAAGAGGGTCATCTTATCTATGTACTTTGGAGGGAAAAGAGGGACGTATTGTCTATCTATTTTGGAGGGGATAGAGCGAAGTTTTGTCCAACTATTTTGAGAAAAATGAGCGAAGTTTTGTCCATGTATTTTAAGAGAAAAGAGCGAA
>NC_090744.1:16010683-16018183 GCF_036898095.1 Palaemon carinicauda | reverse complement strand
TAACAACTTCAGTTTTGTTATAAACGAAGACAAGATCTCTAAATCATTCAACGAGAACAAATCTATAAGGGAGAATAAATATAACAACAGAGAAAAAAACCAAATGTCTTACTTCAGCAATGGCATAATACAGGAATTATGATAAGCGTAATGTAATTGATAATAATATATTGCTCGGAGCTTATTCAATCATTTATCTCATATCAATTTTATTACGTAACACCTCAAGCACGAACTGATCAAGTTATGTCTATTAAAACAATAAGTTATACCTAATTGTAAATACAAAGACTGGTTGATGGAACATGCCTCACAGGATGCTTATGAAATGCGTTGACAATGCCAGCGATAATACGTTAATATTATATCATAAACTGCACCTGATTGCATCAGTATATTAAGGAATATGCTGAATTATTCAGTTATCAAAATGAATATATACTATAAGGGCACTCAGTAGAGCGCGGACCTTCGCCGTGGCAGCTTATTTCTCGACCTTTGACCTTAACATGTATTAATTGGCGTGGATTTTCATACACTCAAATATTAACCAAGTTTGAAGTCTCTGTGAAAACGATGTCCAAACTTATGGTTGATTACGTGAATTAGACATTTAGCTTGACCGTGACCGTGACCTAGACCTTGACCTTGACCTTCCAAAATTCAATCATTTCTAGTTTTCACATAACAGTTAATCCCCGCAAGATTCATTACTCTACGATTAAAATTGTGGCCAGGAACTTATATACAAAGAAACACAAATTACATATATATACACACACACATATATAAATATATATATATATATATATATATATATATATATATATATATATATATATATATATATATATATATATATCTTTCTTGTCACGCTCTGTGGCTCCGTCTCTCCCCATCCCTCGAGTAGGGTGAGAGGGAATAGTCATACCCTGGTGAGTGAGGTAACCGGAGAGGTATCGTACACTTGGATACGACAACTTCCCACAAATTGCCGAACCAGTGGGTAGTAGTTAGGAAAGGAGGAGGGGGTGGAAAGGGTTGAATCTGTGTGCGTATGTGTGCGTATGTGTGCCTATCTGTCTACATACATGTGATTTTTGACGGCTCGAGTACACTAGTAATAAGATAAAGTGAGAAAAGTCAGATGGTACAGATTTCATGAGGAAAAAAAACTTTTCCTTCTGATTAATGGTGATCCAAGTAAACTGACATTCCGTGAAATGGAAATAAATTCAACACTGGAACGAGATCATTCATCTTATGTTCTCTATTTGTCTTATTTATTTTCTAGTTTTTATCGAATTATTTAGTTTACAAAACATGAATTTTATCAGCAAATCTTTTTCCGTGATGTATGTACATAACAGTCAGTCTAATTCAATTTCAATGAATATAAACTCTCTCTCTCTCTCTCTCTCCTCTCTCTCTCTCTCTCTCTCTCTCCTCTCTCTCTCTCTCTCTTTCTCAAAAGATGTTTTTATTGTTTTTCCTCCGTCCTTTATTATGTTGATTGCTATTACCTATAAATCAGTGACATGCTCCAGAGTTATGTGGCTGCCTTAGACTATAATTACAAGTACATTATGTAGATTACAGGAATGAGACATAAAATAACAGACCCAACTCGATTATTCTAAAACATGTCTGTAAAACTCTTCTTTTTCTATTTACTACGAAGCGAAAAGCGAGAGAAAAACGGGAGAATATATATATATATATATATATATATATATATATATATATATATATATATATATATATATATATATAGCCTTTGTTCGTCATCTTTTCTTTAGTGTATATCATGCTGCTAAAGTGTTCTACCGTGCAGTTGGACACACAACTTTCTGGCATACCTGTTAAGGCCCCTGGACTTATAACATCCTGCTTTTCCAACTAGGGGGTTTAGCTTAGCAAATAATAATAATAATAATAATAATAATAATAATAATATAATAATAATAATAATAATACCTCTCTTTGATGAAGCGCACCCGGTGGCTCCCTCACTTCTCGTCAAGTAAACAGATAGTGTGGGGAGAAATGGCAGAGGTGGTGGGCTGGAAAACATAGGAACCCGCCCTCGGTACACCTCCTCAAAGCAAGGTATACCAGGAATTCCTGTGTCCAAGTGTACCTGACGCAATGATACCACCTACGTAGATACCTACTGATTGAATTAAGTTTTCAAAAGTATTAACTATGAAAAAATCACAAATTTTCCACTCAATTATCTCCCCTATATAATAAATTGCAAGTGTCTGGCTATGCACACACACACACATTCATTTATATATATATATATATATATATATATATATATATATATATATAAATATATATATATGTGTGTGTGTGTACCTTTCCTGTCATGCTCAGGAGAGAGGAAGTAGTCATATCCTCGAGAGAGGGAGTACCCTGAGAGGTACACTCGGAAACCACACACTCCCGGAAATTGCCAAACCAGCGGATTATAGTTAGGTAAGGAAGCGGAGATGGGGAGGGTTAAATGTGTGTGTGTGTGTGTGTGTGTGTGTGTGTGTGTGTATTTAGACGTCATTTGTGACGCCTCGGGTACACTAGTGACAGATAAAACTTGTGAGTTTAGATATGACCCTATAAATATTCTAACCGATGGACTAGCCTGTATGGTCTCGTTGATGCAATATGCCAAGAAAATAAAACATCCCATAATAAGCGGAAAAGTGGGTGATAGATAGATAGATTGATAGATAGATAGATAGATAGATAGACAGATAGATAGATATATAGACAAGGCAATAATCTCAGCCACATTCATACACTAAGTTGCTGAAGGATCATGAATGGACTCTCTAGTACAAAAATAGAGTAAATATGATAAAGATGATAAAAAAAAAAGAGGATAAAATCCTCGCCAGAGAGAGAGAGAGAGAGAGAAGAGAGAGAGAGAGAGAGAAGAGAGAGAGAGAGGAGAGAGAGAGAGAGAGAGAGAGAGAGAGAGAGGAGAGAGAGAGAGAGAGAGAGAGAGAGAGAGAGAGATGAAATAAAAACAACGTTATTTCCCCCCATAGGTTAATTCCTATTCACAGTTACTTGAAAAGTTTGAAATGGAACATGACCCGCTTCGGTTTTCTTGTTACATGTAATGAGTTAAAAGCGTTGCGTCGAGTAAAAGTTGTTTTCCAACATAAT
The DNA here is from genome assembly GCF_036898095.1 of Palaemon carinicauda. Taxonomy (NCBI): domain Eukaryota; kingdom Metazoa; phylum Arthropoda; class Malacostraca; order Decapoda; family Palaemonidae; genus Palaemon; species Palaemon carinicauda. The sequence goes on along the minus strand of NC_090744.1, from coordinate 16,015,006 downwards.
GGAATGAAGGAAAAACTGTGATTTCCCCTGAAATGAAATTAGGGTGCGTTCCTGCTACACGAAACTAGGAAGCTTTGCGCTCTCTCTCTCTCTCTCTCTCTCTCTCTCTCTCTCTCTCTCTCTCTCTCTCTGTTCCTTCAAGATTAGTGATTGAATCAGAAACGACAGTGTAACTTTTTCTTTCACGCTCTCTCTCTCCCCCCTTGTTTCTTCAAGATCGGTGCTTGAATCAGAAACTGTAACTCTCTCTCTCTCTCTCTCTCTCTCTCTCTCTCTCTCTCTCTCTCTCTCTCTCTCTCCAAGATTAGTGGTTGAATCAGAAACAGGTGTAACTTTCTCTAGCTCTCTCCCCTGTTCCTTCAAGATTCTAAATCAAAAGGTTGAATCAGGAACAACGGTGTAACTTTTTCTCTGGCGCTCTCTTTCCCTCCCCTGTTCTTCAATATCAGTGCTTGAATCAGAAACAACAGTGTAATTCTCTCTCTCTCTCTCTCTCTCTCCTCTCTCTCTCTCCTCTCTCTCTCTCTCTCTCTCTCTCTCTCTCTATCTCTCTCTCTCTCTCTCTGTACCTTCAAGATTAGTGGTTTAATCACCAACAACAGTCAGTAACAATTATTATTATTTTATCATTTTTTTTTTTTGAGCGTGTGATTATGGATAATCTAAAGCAATTTAACACTATTACAGAAGTGCTAGTTATGCTTAAGAGTTTTTACTCAAATGAAAAAACGGAAGCTAGACATGAGTATAAACTGCTATTATTGAGGAGAAAGTACTACTAATATACTTCAAGTAATAATCATACTTTATGTAAACTTTATCCACTGAGACTATTCCTCATGCAAGATTTCCCTTATAATCTATGGAGGCAAATTATAGTAATAATCTATATTATAGTTACCATTATTTCAGTGCCATCTGTCAATATAATGAACAATACACAAGGATTTTTCTCAAATAAATAAGCAAGGGGAAATATCATATTATGCAATCATACAGACCTCGCAATAACCATGGCAATTGCACTAATCCAATCCTTATAGCATTTTACAACTCAAACCAGTCTGAAGAAACAAGAACATGAATCCCTTAGTATAAACTATACCTTAGTAGAAACTCTAAATATACAATAAATTAACCACAATAATCAAGTCATATTTTATATAAATACACACGCACTCAAAAAAATTATCTACCAAATGTTTATATTATATGAGGATTATGGGAATATCACTGTTTGAAAGATTGGAAATTGATTGAAATAAGAAGAATGGCAGGTGTAGTGAATATTACTGAGATGATACGTGTCACGGCTGAGATGGTGTGGTCATGTGTTGCAGATGGAAGATGGGGAGGGAGAGAGCAGGGCTTGGGAGGAACCAGTTATGGGGAGAAGATCAAGAGGGAGGTAGAGAATTATATGGCGAGATAAGGTGAAGGATGATATGGAGAGAACAGGTTTGGTGGAAGAGGATGTGTTTAGTCGTTTGTATTGGAGAGGGCGCATCAGGCAACCGACCCCTTAATGTAGTGATAACGGTGGGGAAGCAGAAGGTTTATATTAAAGAATGAAGTTTAAAAATATATATTAAATAATTAGCTGAATATTCTATAGGGTGCATAATAAAATATCCTCACATTAGCATTGCAGCCCTGAAAAAAAATGGAATAAAACCCTAGCAAAGAAAAAAACTATCTCACCCATTTTATATTTCCGAGAAAAGAAAGCATCTAAAAAGTCTTAAAAGAAAGGACGAGAGAGAGAGAGAGAGAGAGAGAGAGAGAGAGAGAGAGAGAGGAGAGAGAGAGAGAGAGAGAGAGAGAGAGAGAGAGAGAAAGGGGGAGGGGGGGGGGACAAGCACAGCTGGAGGGCCACTCTAAAAATCTAACGACTTGGGCTTAAGGGCTATTACCACTAGGAGACTGGAGACTGCCTCCAATTTTGGGACTCCAATAATTGCTGACATTACGAAATAGTTAACCCAAGCGATAACGAATTTGAGGATTTCATAGTTATATATATATATATATATATATATATATATATATATATATATATATGTACATATACATATATATAAATATATATATATATATATATATATATATATATATATATATATATATTATATACATACATATATATATATATATATATATATATATATATATATATATATATATATATATAAACCTGTCATGAACACTGTTTCTGGTTTAAGAAAAATGTTCTCGTTTAACAAAAATATAAAAGTGAACATATATTTATATATATATATATATATATATATATATATATATATATATATATATATATATATATATATGTATAAACCCTGTCATAAACACTGTCTCTGGTTTAAGAAAAAAATATTCTCGTTTAACAAAAATATAAAAGTGAATATCTTATAGTTTATAAATGAAAGATTTATATCAATATTGTTACTCTTCTTAATATATTTTATTTTAATTGTTCATTACTTATAGTTTATTTTCTTACATCCTTTCGTCACTGGGCTACTTTCCTTGTTGAAGCCCTTGGGCTTATAGCATCCTGCTTTTCCAACTAGGCTTGTAGCTTAGCAAGTAATAATATTAATAATAATAATAATAATAATAACCACAACAACAACAAAAACAACAACAACAACAGTAACAATAACAACAACAGCAACAACAACAACAATAATAATATTTCTAACAAAAACAATAATAATAATAATAATAATTATAATAATGAGCCAATAAAGAAATAAAGTCTTGCTTGGAACAACAACAACAAAATCTTTTAAAATAGCAATGAGTACAAAAACACTTCTAATCGTAATATTGAGCTCAGATTGTAGCCTATAGAGGTGTCGTAAATATTACACAGTACATCTTTCGTCATCTAGAAGAGCTCAACTCTTTCCTAGGTATATTTTTATCATACAATTTTACTGAACTACAAATTATATGATCCTATTAGTTTTTTTAACCGCATGAACGAGATAAATAGCATTTTTATCTTTAAAAAAAAAAACTACCATGTCAGCATTTACTTTATTTCTTATATTTTGAATTTAATCTAATAACATTTGGTCAAAATCAAAAGAGGAATGACCTCATGCTGAAGCAATATACTCTATTTCAAAGCAATACAATACACGCCAGAAAAGTGTTTGTGTGTGTGTGTGTATGTATGTATGTATGTATGTATGTATGTATATATATATATATATATATATATATATATATATATATATATATATATATATATATATATATATATATATATATATGTATGTATATATATATATATATATATATATATATATGTATGTATATACCGTATATGTATATATATGCATATATATATATATATATATATATATATATATATATATATATATATATATATATATATATACATATATATAATATTCTCTGTTTCCTACAGATCAACAGAAAAAATATATAGGATCTTGTGCTAAGCTGATGCAGTTTCTCAATTAAAATTTCATCCGATGAAAGATAAAATATATAAGGCTTTAAAAAAAACACTAGAGAAATTAATAGCGTATGCTCTGGGGACTTACGCATTTCTGTCCAGGAATTTAAATCTACGCTCAGAATGGCTTTTTAAAGTGTCTGTAATTTTAAATCTTGGCATAAGATAAAAAAAGCAAAATCCTAGACGTGTTGGATGAGCTTTCAAAAATAAATCGAACAATACACGAGACATTCTCAAAATAACTGATTTTAAATACAATATATCGGCAATTATTAAGTAGTAGTATCAAAGGAAGATTTAAAATACTATATCAATCCTTTTCGTTAAAAGATATAAAAACTCAAGTAAGTATACATATTAATATGTGAGTGTTTGTGTATGTACTAGGTTTACCTTCTTATTTATAAATGAACTCACAGCCATCACCATAATGATAATGGACAGAGAGAGAGAGAGAGAGAGAGAGAGAGAGAGAGAGAGAGAGAGAGAGAGAGAGGAGAGAGAGAGAGTTACACTGTTGTTTCTGATTTAAACACTGATCTTGGAGAAACAAGAGAGAGAAAAAGATTGAGAGAAAGCTACACTTGTAACTGATTGAACCACTAATCTTGAAGGAAGAGAGAGAGAGAGAGAGAGAGAGAGAGAGAGAGAGAGAGAGAGAGAGAGAGAGAGAGAGAGAGAGAGGAAAGTGAGAGTGAGAGAGAGAGAGAGAGAGAGAGAGAGAGAGAGAGAGAGAGAGAGAGAGAGAGAGAGAGTTACACTGATATTTCTGATTTAAACACTGATCTTGGAGAAACAAGAGAGAGAGAGAAAGAGAAAGCTACACTTGT
>NC_090744.1:16001545-16006545 GCF_036898095.1 Palaemon carinicauda | reverse complement strand
TTTTCTCTATTACCTTCAGTACCTCTTTGACTTATCACCTAAAAAAAAACCTTGCCAAAGAGCCCCCAAGAATCATCATTCCAACTGGCTTAAGAATAGCCTGGGACGCCCTAATTTTGTTTTTAGATTAGCAGCTTAAGTAAAAGAGAGGAGTGTAATGGCGGGGCCTCGTTCGGGAAGGAGGTAGTGGAACACTTAATAACCGGAGTCAGTTAGGTTTAGTGTCTCCGTCTCTAAGGGACAATGTAAATAAACTTCAAACTGACATGGAAGATGAGGGATTGTTAGGAACAACAGCTTGCCGCTTCCTTTATGCGTATTTTCATGTTTTATATTCTTATATTTTAAGTATCAGGGTCTTAAATATCATTGAACCTCTTAAGGGACAAAAGTAAAAAGAACTTTAAACTGACATGGAAGATGAGGGGTTGTTAGGAACAACAGCTTGCTGCTTCCTTCATGCATATATTTAGTATTTTATGTTTTATATTTCTATATTTTTAAGTATCAGGGTCGTATACATGAACCTCTTAATGGAACAAGGTTAAATAAACTTTTAACTGGCGTGGAAAATGATGAGGAATGGTTAGGAACAACAGCTTGCTGCTTCCTTCATGCGTATATTTTGAATTTTATATTTCATATTTTTATATTTTAAGTATCAGGGTCTTATATCATAGAACCTCTTAAGGGACAAGGTTGAACTTTTAACTGAAGTGGAAAATGAGGATTGGTTAGGAACAATAGCTTGCCGCTTCCTTCATGCATATATTTAGTATTTTATGTTTTTTATTTCTATATTTTAAGTATCAGGGACATATACATGAACCTCTTAAGGGACAAGGTTGAACTTTTTAACTGAAGTGGAAAATGAGGAATGGTTAGGAACAACTGCTTGCTGCTTCCTTCATGCGTATATTTAGTATTTTATGTTTTATATTTCTATATCTTAAGTATCAGGGACATATACATGAACCTCTTGAGGGGACAAGGTTAATCTTTTAACTGACGTGGAAAATAGGAATGGTTTTTATAGTTTATATATGACATATCTGTTTTTGACTTTTTTAATAGTTTATATAGGACATATCTGTTTTGACGTTGTTACTGTTCTAGAATGATTTATTGTTAACTTATTCTCATCCTTTATTTATTTCTTATTTCCTTTCCTCACTGGGCTATTTTTCCCTATTGGAGCCCTTGGTCTTATAGCATCTTGATTTTCCAACTAAGGGTTGTAGCTTGGCTAATAATAATAATAATAATAATAATAATGATGATAATAATAATAATAATAATAACAGCTTCCCGCTTTCTTTATGCGTATATTTTATATTTTATTTTTTATAATTATTATATTTTAAGTATCAGGGTCGTATACATGACCATGAAGATGCGCTTCATTATTATATGGGTTTAGATTATAAAATATAGGATTTCTGTAATCTAATGAGCTTATATGAAGAATGTGTGGAATTTATTCTTAACTCTGGTTATATCTCAAACCTTCATCTCTGTATTTTGTTTATTTTCCATCAAATTAATGTTAACTCTGTAATTTTTTTTTATAATATTACGTTCTTTTCTATAAAAGAGTCTGTTTTGCAATTCATTCTTAACTTGTGTTATATCGTAAACTTTCCTCTATTTTGTTTATTTTCCATCAAATTACTTTTATTTCTCAGATTTTTTTTTTATAATATTACGTTCTTTTCTATAATAGATCCGTTTTATATTTGTTACATGGATGCAGCAATTTGGAATGAAGTTTATGTAATAATTATTCATTAAATAGCTTAATGCTCTCTCTCTCTCTCTCTCTCTCTCTCTCTCTCTCTCTCTCTCTCTCTCCTCTCTCTCTCTCTCTCTCTCTCTCTCTCCTCTCTCTCTCTCTCTCTCTCTCTTTCTTTTGTATAACCTTCATTATATGCTATAGATATACAACAATACTGTTTAAATATGCACTTAAATGTCTGTATATACTTTTTTTTTTATTCTTTAGGTATAACTGAATTACAATGTACATGTAAACATATTACTGTATTACCATGTACTCAAATGTCTGACGCCAATGGGTGCAATAAATTGATTAAAACAAAAATCTCTCTCTCTCTCTCTCTCTCTCTCTCTCTCTCTCCTCTCTCTCTCTCTCTCTCTCTCTCTCTCTCTCTCAGAACAGTTTTTATTTGATTTGTTAATGGTTACCGTTTGAATAATATTTCTTTTTCTCCTTTGCAGGTATGTTAACAGTTCCGCCTTGCTACAAAATGTAAGTAATTGTAGGTCTGTTGTATCACGTTTATTTATTGTTTTATATTTTTTTTTGCCAATGGCATATTTTCTAGCATATATTAACTATCGCATTTCTCTTTTTGAGTGTGTGCAAAGAAACCTAAATTGGTGTTATACAGAACTCGGAAATGCTAGACGCCACAGATTGAGAACTCCGTTTGCGTTGAAATGATTTAGGAAAAATATATTGCAATTTATATGAACAAAGCGGAAGTATGATTGACCATAGATAGTTTAGGTATAACATAGTTCAAGTTCAGTGGCCTAGTTTCGTTTAAACACTTCTTCTTCTTCTTTTTTTTCTTCTTGTTCTTGTTCTTGTTCTTGTTCTTCTTCTTTTTTTTTTTTTTTTTTTTTTTTTTTTAAGGAATAGGTTTGCATAATGGAATATTGCCTTCAGCATCATCTCCTACGCCTATTGACGCAAAGGACCTCAGTTAGCTTTCGCCAGTCGTCTCTATATTGAGCTTTTAATTCAATACTTCTCCATTCATCATCATCTACTTCACTCCTCATAGTCCTCCGCCATGTAGGACTGGGTCTTCCAACTCTTCTAGCGCCTTTTGGAGAGCAGCTAAACGTTTGGTGAACTGAACATTCTTGAAGAGTGCGAAGACCATTCCCAAACCATCTCCATCTACCCCGTAACTACGAAAAAAAGAAAATATAGTTAAAATAAATTTAAATGTTAATAATAAATGTTAATAATCGATTGTAGCAAATGTAGCGGTCCCAAATACATGTAAGGGAATAGTTATTCAAGCAGTTTACTTGATCTCTGTTTCTTCCTCCTTTCTTTCAATCTTGCTGTTCAACCTATTTTAACTTTAACTTCATAATGCAAAAGGGTGATTTTCCTCTCGATGGATCTTAGCGCTGAATGGGCCTCCCTATCACCAACACAGGGCCAAAATTGCCAAAATTTCATTAAATAAATAACTTTGAAATGTGGAATGAGTTCATAAGTCGTCTTGTCTAGGTTGTTATGGCCTGATTGGTAACGTCTCTGCCTGGTGTTTGCCAGACGGGGGTTCGAGCTCCGCTCAGTCTCGTTAGTGCCATTAGTGTCTTCAACCTTACCATCCTTGTGAGCTAAGGTTGGGGGGTTTGGGAGGAGCCTATAGGTCTATCAGTTGAGTCATCAGCAGCCATTACCTGGCCCTCCCTGGTCCTAGCTTGGGTGGAGAGGGGGCTTGGCACTGATCATATGATATATGGTCAGTCTCTAGGGCATTGTCCTGCTTTGTTAGGGCAATGTCACTGTCCTTAGCATTCATGAGCGGCCTTTAAACCTTTAATTGTATACAAGTGTGACGCATTGTAACGTGGAATTACAATGAAAAATTTTTAGAAATCGCATTTGGGATCTCTTTGATTGCTCTTAAGACTTTATATTATTGTATCATAATACAATATGGATATGAATTTTAGGAAGATTTAACGTCGAATTTTATAGTTTTTAAGTTATATCACATTCACATTGAAGATGTAATATTCTCATTTATCTCCCATGATATAACTTACTTAATTTCCCATAGAGTTTATTATTTATTCAATATGGGTCTTAACTTTTAGGGAGATTTTACGTCGAATTTTATAGCTTTTAGGTTATATCACATTCACATCGAAGAGGTAATATTCTTATTTATCTCCCATAACATAACTTATTTAATTTCCCATAAATTTTATTCATTATTCAATATGGATCAAACTATTAGGGAGATTTTACGTCGAATTTTATGGCTTTTAAGTTGAATCACATTCACATTGAAGATGTAATTCCTATTTATCGCCCATAATATAACTTATTTAATTTCCCATAGATTTTATTATTAATTCACTATGGATGTAACTTGTAAGATTTACGTCGAATTTTATGGCTTTTAAGTTATATCACATTCGAATTGTATTAAAATTCTCATTTATCTCCCATGATATAACTTATTTAATTTCCCATAGATTTTATTTTTTTCAATATGGATCCAACTTTTAGGAAAATATTACAGCGAATTTTATGGCTTTCAAGTTATATCACATCCAAATTGAAGAAGTGATAATCTCATTATTCTCCCATGATATAACCTATTTAATTTCCCATAGATTAAATTTTTTATTCAATAGGGATATAACTTTTAGGAATATTTTTACGTTGAATTTTATGGGAAAATGTATTATTCTCATTTATCTCCCACGATATAACTTATTCAAGTTCGAATTTTATGGGCTTTTAAGTTATATCACATCCAAATTGAAGAAATGATAATCTCATTTATCTCCCATAATATAACCTATTTAACTTCCCATAGATTACATTTTTTATTCAATATGGATCTAACTTTTAGGAAGATTTTACGTTGAATTTTATGGGAAAATGTAATATTCTCATTTATCTCCCACGATATAACTTATTCAAGTTCCCATATATGATTTTATTCATTGTTTTCGAGCCGTATTGGTAAGCTGGAGGCTTCACAAGGAGTCTGCTGCGGGTTATCTGGAGTGGGAGCATTTTATTTTTAACCTCAAGAGGTTTGAAGTGATCCTGGTGTCGAAGATGCATTTATTCGCATCTCTACTTCAACTACGCTTTTTCTCTATTTCATTTGACATTCTTCAAAGTGGATGAATGAGTGTTTTAATTATCATAAATTTTGTTTGCTTATTTGTATTTACATTTATATTACTTGCTTTAATGTGAATTTCTGTTT
>NC_090744.1:15981545-15989045 GCF_036898095.1 Palaemon carinicauda | reverse complement strand
CGTGCAGTTGTATATGTGTACCATTGGAAACAGTTTTAAGTGTTTACAAAATAATGTTTAGTACGTATCAAGTTTTTTTGTTTTTTTCCTAGACTCAGGAGACTGATTTTAACATGAACACAGCAGGAATATTTTTAGTGGAGTACTGTAAACACGTGCAGTTGTATATGTTTACCATTGCAAACAGTTTTAAGTGTTTAAAATTAATGTTATTTTAACATTTTTTATAATTGTTGGAGATAATTGATAACCTTACGATCGAGAGAGGGGGAGAGAAATAGATGGCGAGATATGGTGAAGGATGATATGGAGAGAAGAGGTTTGGTGAAAGAGGATGCCTTTGCTAGAATGTATTGGAGAGGGTGCATCAGGCAACCGACCCCTTAATGTAGGGATAACGGTTGAGAAGAAGAAAGTATGTAAAAAGTTTTAAAGGCCTCTCATGAATGGCACAAGTAAGGGACAGTGACATTGCCCTATCAAGTAGGACAATGCCCTAGAGACTGACCATATATATACGTATGATCAGCACCCAAGCCCCATCTCCTCCCAAGCTAGGACTAAGGAGGGCCAGGCAATGGCTGCTGATGACTCACCAGATAAACCTGTAGGCTCCCACAACCCCCCCCCTCCCCATCCTTAGCTCACAAGAATGGTAAAGTTGCAGCGACCAAAGAAACTACCGAGTTTGAGCGAGACTCAGACCCCAGTCTGGCGTTCACCAATCAGGGACGTTACCACATCGGCCACCATAACCTTAAATGATATAAGAGATTACGATTATCCAGTTTATAACAAAAATTACCTATTGATGATTAACGTTCTGAAGATGATAGAATTGCAACATATTCTGTATTCCACCTGGCATTCTTGTTACATCATTAAAAACTCTAACAGACCTCGTAATTGGATTAATTTTAATTAAATCTTCAGTGCAAAACTCCGTAGATTTTCAGACTTAGTCATCTGATTAACGTGTGATTTCAGTGTCGCTTTCAGTTTTACCATTTCTCCAAACGGATAGAAGATCAATTTTATGAGTCGTTGCTCGAAAAATTATTGGGAATTCATAATGAAGTGAAATATTAACTTTTGTTTAATCATTTTTAGAGAAATCCATATGTTTTTGACGATTTTTCAATTTTTGAGACCTCGTGATCTGTACGGGATAATTATATCATAGTGGGTTTTTTTTCTAATGATTTGGGACCTAATTTTGTGTCAAAATTTATGATTGATGAAAATGTATGATTTGAAAAGGCTGCTGTTGTAAAAGAGATCGAATGCAATCTCGTGTTATTTTTTTCAATGCCTGATTCAATTATATTTAACTAGCAGGCTCCAATAATCCTAACATTGCATCATCATGATCATCATCATCATCACCATCATCTCCTCCTCTTACGTCTATTGACGCAAAGGGCCTAGGTTAGATTCCGCCAGTCGTCTCTATCTTGAGCTTTTAAATCAATACTTCTCCACACATCATCCACTTCACGTTTCATAGTCCTCAGCCATGCAGGCCTGGGTCTTCCAACACTTCTAGTGCCTTTTTGAGCCCAACTGAAGGTTTGGTGAACTAATCTCTCTCGGGTAGTGCGAAGACCGTGCCCAAACCATCTCCATCTACCCCTCACTATGATCTCATCCACCTATGGCAGTCGAGTAATCTCTCTTATAGTTTCATTTCTGATCCTGTCTTTCCATTTAACCCCCAATATTCTTCTGAGGGCTTTGCTCTCAAATCAACAAAATCTGTTGGATATAGTTTCATTGTCATGCCATTTACTTACATAGAGAAAGTAGTTCCCGTAAGGCATTTCCTGCATAACTGCAAGTTTTAAACATATTCCTAACTTGTTGTCTAAGAGAAGAGAAGAAAAATATATCCCCTATGTCATTTTCGCCCAAAATCGTATGAGAATTCATCATCATGATCATCATCTCCTCCTATGCCAATTGACGCAAAGAGCCTCAATTAGATATCGCCAGTCATCTCTGTTTTGAGCTTTTGTATCAATACTTCTCCAATCGTCCTCTCCTACTTCACGCTTCATAGTCCTCAGCCATGTAGGTCTGGGTCTTCTGCTACTTGAATTTGTGTATCGCATTATCAAGCAAAAGGAAATTAGTGAAATTAGTTCAGAAAAAAAGGACGGTTTATAATCTTCAACATTAAATTCCTGTCCAACTGTAGTTCCATCTCACCCTCACCCCTTGCTTTTTTTAGTCCCCCCGGCAGTTGTAATAGCGGCGGTGCCCAAAATTCCATAAATACAACAATAGAATTATGTAGGCAAGGAAAATCTGATTGACTAACAAATTCTGACTTGGCCAGGGTCCTTAGAACTGCATTTTACCGAAATTGAAATAGAAGGATAGTTATTTTAAACTATAACCGTCTTTCCTATATAGTAAAGATCAAATGTCTGGATGTATATATATATATATATATATATATATATATATATATATATATATATATGTATATATATATATATATACATGCATACATATATATGTATATACATAAATAAATATATATATATACATATATATATATACATATATATATATATATATATATATATAGTCCCAAAATAACGTATACACTCTGACTTTGAATAGCTAATAAACTTTATTTTCTATTTGAGATTTGATTTTGGAGTAAGAATGACGGATACTGTGCTTACGTTCGAACAAAAAAAAAAATTCTTCTGAAAACATTCTGGAAATATGAAAATAAAGCTGAAGTGCAAAGACGATTTACGAGTGAATTCCACAGGGATGCCCCAACACCCGTCACCATTTCACGAATCGTAGATAACTTTAAGAATCATGGGACCATCCAGTGCATGAGAAAAGGGCATTCAGGATGAAAAAGAACATCGACAAGCCTAACTAAAGAGCAAGATATTATTGCTAATGTTCACAATTCCCCACGAAAATCTGTTCGTCAACTGTCACGTGAAACAGATATCCCAAAATCGAGCGTCCATCGCTCAGATACCGAGAAAAATGCTACTAATAGTTTGTAGTTCCATATTTTCACGATGCGAAAAGTGCATTGAGCAGAACGGCAACCAGTTTGAACACTTTATGAGAGCTGATATTTTTTTTTAACATTCTCAAATTTCCCCATGTATCCTTACTTTTTTACTGTGAACTCTCAGAATCTTTAAATGTGCATTGCTTCTCTCCTGTGAATCTGTTTTCCACGTTAACATCAATAAATAGAACAAGTTGTAACAATCCAAAGAGTGTATACAATATTTTGGGACACCCTATATATATATATATATATATATATATATATATATATATATATATATATATATATATATATATATAATTTTTATATATATATATATATATTATATATATATATATATATACATACATACATACATACATACATACATGCATACATATAATTTCCTGTCACGCTGAGCAGCCTTGCCAAACGTATGGCTACCCAGTCTCTCCCCGTCCCTCGAGTGAGAGGGTATGATTACGCTCGAAAACCACAATCTCCCACAAATTGCCCAAACTGCCGTGTAGTAGCTAGGAAAGGGATAGGGGCATGGGAAGGGATTGAATCTTTGTGCATATCAGTATAGCTATTCAGATATTTTTGTTGGGTCAAGTATTATTATTATTATTATTATTATTATTATTATTAAATGCTAAGCTACAACCCTAGTTGGAAAAGCAGGATGCTATAAGCCCAGGGACCCCAACAGGGAAAATAGCCCAGTGAGGGAAAGAAACAAGGAAAAATGAAATATTTAAAGAATAGTAACAACAATTAAAATAAATATTTTCTATATATACAATAAAAACTTCAACAAAACAAGAGGAAGAGAAAATAGATGGAGTAGTGTGTCTGAGTGTACCCTCAAGCAAGAGAACTCTAACCCAGGACAGTGGAAGACCGTGGTACAAAGGCTAAGACACTACCCAAGTCTAGAGAACAATGGTTTGATTTTGGAGTGTCCAATAAAACTTCAACAAAACAAGAGGAAGAGAAAATATATAGAACAGTGTGCCCGAGTGTACCCTCAAGCAAGAGAACTCTAACCCAGGACAGTGGAAGACCGTGGTACAGAGGCTAAAACACTACCCAAGACTAGAGAGCAATGGTTTGATTTTGGAGTGTCCTTCTCCTAGAAGAGCTGCTTACCATAGCTAAAGAGTCTCTTCTACCCTTACAGTACTGTAGATCATACTGTATAATCCTCCGTCATAACAACATCGCTTGAGATATGTTGCAGGTCTGCTTTGCTTAACATCATTCAGGTCCTGACGTCACATAGTTAAGATGAGTGTGTGTGTACCCCGTGGTTAAGAAGCCTTGAAGCTATGCACGTATAGATGGTGGCTGAACACTTACAGATGGCGCTAATGAGATGAATTAACAGCAGTTGGCTACTCAAAGTGAATGGCAGTCTATTCAATACTATTAACTTCGTAGAGGATCACCTCGTCTGACAACATCTGGAGCCAGTCACTGTCTCATTGAAAGAGATCTTTATACATAAAGATCTTTATATATATATATATATATATATATATATATATATATATTATGTGAGTATATATATGTATGTATGTATGTATGTATGTATGTAATATAAAAAATATATATATATATATTGTATGTGTGTAAATATGTATGTATATGTATGTGTGTGTGTATATATATATATATATATATTATATATATATATATATATATATATATATATATATATATATATATATATGTATATATATACATACAGTCATTTAACCTCTTCGTGTTCCATGTTGATACAATAATGTATTTTTTATTTTTTGGCGTTTTTTATTTCAACTTTAGGTGAAAGGTTAATATCCTTGGCGTGTTGATTTTATTTAATTGGAAATTATCTGAGTGATACGAATTGGTCTCTCTCTCTCTCTCTCTCTCTCTCTCTCTCTCTCTCTCTCTCTCTCTCTCTCCTCTCTCTCACTTGACATAAGTAAATTTAATTAAAGACTGAGGAAGTGTATATGCATTTTTATAATTTATTTCTTGAGGTGTCATTGTAGATTTTCCATCATGGTACATCTGCCTGGCATGTGCAGTGTATTATTTCATGAAATTAACATATGGCACGCTTAGCCAACTCTTCTTCTCCCCCCCCCCCTTTTTGTGTGTGTGTGTGTGTGTGTTTTGTAAAATGAGAATTTTGTTTACGACGAGGGAAAGAATACAGGAAGAATGAATTGATCCTGTACTTCGGTTTTATTATTGATGTTATTATTATTATTATTATTATTATCATTATTATTATTATTATTATTATTATTGTTATTATTATTATTATTATTATTATTATTATTATTATATAGGAAAGCGGAGGGAAAAGAATAGAGAACACTTATTATTATTATTATTATTATTATTATTATTATTATTATTATTATTATTATTATTATTATTATTATTATATAGAAAAGCGGAGGGAAAGAATAGAGAACACTTATTATTATTATTATTATTATTATTATTATTATTATTATTATTATTGTTATTATTATTATTATATAGGAAAGCGGAGGGAAAGAATAGAGAACACTTATTATTATTATTATTATTATTATTATTATTATTATTATTATTGTTATTATTATTATTATATAGGAAAGCGGAGGGAAAGAATAGAGAACACTTATTATTATTATTATTATTATTATTATTATTATTATTATTATTATTGTTATTATTATTATTATATAGGAAAGCGGAGGGAAAGAATAGAGAACACTTATTATTATTATTATTATTATTATTATTATTACTTGCTAAACTACATCACTAGTTGGAAAAGTAGGATGCTATAAGCCCAGGGCCCCAACAGGGAAAATAGCCCAGTGAGGAAATACACTACAAGAGATGTTTAAGAATAACAATCTTAAAATAAATTTTCCACACATAAAATATAAAACTTGAAGAGAAAACAAGAGGAAGAAAAATAAGATGGAATAGTGTGCCCGAGTGTACCCTCAAGCAAGAGAACTCTATACCAAGACAGCGGGAGATTTTTGCGATTATGCAAAAATAGCCCAGTGAGGAAATATACTGCAAGAGATGTTTAAGAATAACAACCTTAAAATAAAGCTTCCACATATAAACTATAAAAACTTTTAACAAACCAAGAGGAAGAGAAAGAAGATGGAATAGTGTGCCCGAGTGTACCCTCAAGCAAGAGAACTCTATCCCAAGACAGCGGGAGATTTTTGCGATTATGCAAAAAATAGCCCAGTGAGGAAATATACTGCAAGAGATGTTTAAGAATAACAACCTTAAAATAAAGCTTCCACATATAAACTATAAAATCTTTTAACAAACCAAGAGGAAGAGAAAGAAGATGGAATAGTGTGCCCGAGTGTACCCTCAAGCAAGAGAACTCTATCCCAAGACAGCGGGAGATTTTTGCGATTATGCAAAAATAGCCCCAGTGAGGAAATATACTGCAAGAGATGTTTAAGAATAACAACCTTAAAATAAAGCTTCCACATATAAACTATAAAAACTTTTAACAAACCAAGAGGAAGAGAAAGAAGATGGAATAGTGTGCCCGAGTGTACCCTCAAGCAAGAGAAACTCTATCCCAAGACAGCGGGAGATTTTTGCGATTATGCAAAAATAGCCCAGTGAGGAAATATACTACAAGAGATGTTTAAGAATAACAACCTTAAAATAAATCTTCCATATATAAACTATGAAACTTTTAGCAAACCAAGAGGAAGAAAAATAAGATGGAATAGTGTGCCCCAGTTCACCCTCAAGCAAGAGAACTCTATCCCAAGACAGTGGGAGATTTTGGGATTATGCAAAAATAGCCCAGTGAGGAAATATACTACAAGAGATGTTTAAGAATAACCAACATTAAAATAAATCGTTCATACATAAACTATAAAAACTTGAAGAGAAAACTAGAGGAATAAAAATAAGATGGCATAGTGTGCCCGAGTGTACGCTCAAGCAAGAGAACTCTATCTATTATGCAATGCAACAAGAGTTCTTTCCGTATTAGGTTTCAATTAAGTTCAGACACGACACTTTGCAGATGATGCAGACTTTGTTGGACGCCCTTTTTCGGGGGCCCTGTTTTAGGAGAATTATTATGAAGATATTTTTTTTTTTTTTTTTTTTTTTTTTTTTTTTTTTTTTTTTTTTTTTTTTTTTTTTTTTTTAGCTTGCAATTATGGAGTGGGAAAGTCAAAACAAACGACGCCCACGTGAATCTTCAAAGGGCTTATCATGTTAATCTTGTGGTTATAATTCCTCTCTTTACAAGATAAAATTCAAGCTAAAATGTTAGGGTAACATTAATGCCTATGCTACACCTAATTACGTAAATGTTTATGAATGTACATTCATCCAAGTTATTATTATTATTATTATTATTATTGTTATTATTATTATTATTATTATTATTATTATTATATAGGAAAGCGGAGGGAAAGAAT
>NC_090744.1:15974426-15976045 GCF_036898095.1 Palaemon carinicauda | reverse complement strand
ATCAGAACAATGCGTTTACTTTCTCTGTATGATTTAAAGCTCAAAGATCCGTTCAGAAACCGTGTGAATTTTAACATTTGAATTGTCTTTGTTCCGAAATCTGCTTCATAACTGATGTATGAAACGATTATCGTTGTGGTGTTTTTATATTAGATGGATTGGCAAATCTATCTTTATCTATCTATCTATCTATCTATATATATATATATATATATATATAGTATATAATTAAAAAAAATACAAACAAACACTGAAAAAGGAAATCACATGCGAAATATGTGTGCATATATATATGTATATATATATATATATATATATGTATTATATATATATATATTATATATATTTTTTTTTTTTGTTAGAGGAGTTAATGAATCACAATATATATTCTCAAAACTATAAGTATTATATTATGGTAAAGAACTCAAATACTTTTTTATTATAATATCTTGCGATTTCAATTATTTCGTTTTTCATATCTAGTTAGATGCATTCTCTATCCTTTATTATATATAATCAAATCCCGACAGATAAATAATCTACAAATTACTCTTATTATTATTATTAATGTTGCTTTCGTTTAACCCCTTTTTTATGAGGCAGAAAATCATATTTCTTTGATCTGATATTATCCTTTATATTTACTATTAGTCATTTGCATATTGCAAATCTGGACGTCTTAACAAATAAACAATTTGTGGACAACCTTTGACTTTATATTTTTAATATTCACTCATGTAACTCATGCATATCATTTTAAAACATTATCCTTTTTTATCTGTCTTTTGATTATGATTTATCCTCAAAATCCTATTTTCTTTCGATGCGATTTCTTTTCGGTATTAGTGTCTTTTTTTATTGAATTTGATTTATCCGTAAAATCATAATTTTTATTATTACGTTGTTAGTTGAATTGCGTCTGGTATTATGTAAAATAATCGTGTTTTATTATGACAACCTTAACTGATCTCGAATCATACAATATGCCATGACTACAATATTTTTCTGCGTAGAGAGAGAGAGAGAGAGAGAGAGAGAGAGAGAATATGCTATGACTTCACTATTCTTCTGTGTCAAGAGAGAGAGAGAGAGAGAGAGAGAGAGAGAATATGCTCTGAGTACACTATTCTTCGTTGTCAAGAGAGAGAGAGAGAGAGGAGAGAGAGAGAGAGAGAGAATATGCTATGACTACACTATTCTGTGTCAAGAGAGAGAGAGAGAGAATAGGCTATGACTACACTATTCTTGTGTCAAGAGAGAGAGAGAGAGAGAGAGAGAGAGAGAGAGAGAATATGCCAAGACTCCAATTCTTCTGCGTCCACAGAGAGAGAGAGAGATGAGAGAGAGAGAGAGAGAGATTATCCCTATGACTACACTATTCTTCTCTGTCAAGAGAGAGAGAAAGAGAGAGAATATGCCATGACTCCAATTCTTCTGCCACCGCAGAGAGAGAGAGAGAGAGAGAGAGAGAGAGAGAGAGCTTTATGCGAAGCAAAATGAAATTGCCACCGTCAGCAGAGAATGTATTCCTGATAAATTCTCGGGCTTTTAACGTGATTAAAAGTTTTGGTCGTGAATAAGCATTTTCGCTGCTTTTCCTACGATATATGTATCTGGCT
>NC_090744.1:15961926-15969426 GCF_036898095.1 Palaemon carinicauda | reverse complement strand
ACCTAGTTGGAAAAGCAGGAAGCTAAAATCCCGAGGGCTCAAACAGGGAAAATAGCCCAATGAAGAAAGGAAATAAGGGAACTACAACAGAAGTAATTATCAATTAAAATAGAATATTTTAAGAACTGTAAATGAAGTAAATGACTATGTCGTTACCGTAAAGTTACTCATATTTGTTTTTAGCAGGTTTTTTTTTTTTTTTTTTTTTTTTTTTTTTTGTTTTTTTTTTTGTGACAGTTTCACATAATTTTATTTTCTCAGCTTCGTAAGTGACAACTTCACATAATTTTTATTTTCTCAGCTTCGTCTGTTTATTAATGTTTCTAGTGTCGATATTTAACAAGGTTGTTGGAGCTATGTACAATTTAGAAGATTTATCTAATATTGTAAT
The DNA here is from genome assembly GCF_036898095.1 of Palaemon carinicauda. Taxonomy (NCBI): domain Eukaryota; kingdom Metazoa; phylum Arthropoda; class Malacostraca; order Decapoda; family Palaemonidae; genus Palaemon; species Palaemon carinicauda. The sequence goes on along the minus strand of NC_090744.1, from coordinate 15,969,035 downwards.
TATTATTATTATTATTATTATTATTATTATTATTATTATTATTATTATGCTAATTCCGGTTATTAATGTTGTCCATTAAGATTTCTTTGGCATCAACACCACATTAGTTATTTATCATCATTATTATTATTGTTAATAATATTATCATATTTATTATATTTTAATGTAACAAAATCATAACCACTACGACCGTAACCCTGTTTATTTTTTTATTTTTTTTGGGGGGGGGGTGGGGGGGAGGGGGGTTATCAAACTTTAGCTGGAAAGGTGAAGCCAAAGAATAAACGAGGCATCTTAAAGTGGGATATAAGCATACTAACTTCGGTGCTTTTGAACTCTCTCTCTCTCTCTCTCTCTCTCTCTCTCTCTCTCTCTCTCTCTCTCTCTCTCTCTCTCTCTGAGCTAACGAGAAAGTAAAGTTCTTAATATTATCTCCTTTGTTATCTTCCGTGTTTGGGGTTATTAACAAATATTTACAGTTGGTCTTTAAGGTTATCGGGTTGGGGGTTATAATTGGACTTCACCTCCTCCTACCTTGCCTCTCCAGTTATTATTACCCTCTCCCCCCTCCCTTTCTTCTTACCACCTTCCCCTAACCCCCCTTCCTCACTTCTCCTTAGTGGCGTTTTGTTACTTATCGCGATCTTCAGGGATGTAAAGGTGCTCTTGTGAATATTGTTTTTTTTTTTCATTCTTACATTAGTGTTAATTAAATCATTCTTCATGTTGCTAATTTTAGTAATTTTTTTTTTTTTTTTTTTTTTTTTTTTTTTTTTTTTTTTTTTTTTTAATGCATAAAGTTTTAGTTCGTTTCTCGTGAATGTAATAGAAAGCAGAAGTATGTTAAAAGAAGGTAGTTCCCTTGCATGTGAAGCAGCAGTAGCAGCAGCAAAAGCAGCAGCAGAAAAAGAGGAAAAATTAAAAGAAGCTAATAAATGATTCAAACGTTTACTGTGGAAGTTTCTGATGCAATAGTATTAGAGAAGGAGCTTTTCTGGATTGCTTCTAAGAAGCGTAATAGAGCTTTAGATGTTTATTATCATATATCTTCTTGGATGATATTATTATTATTATTATTATTATTATAATATTGTAATTATTATTATTATTATTATTATTATAATAATATTGTAATTATTATTATTATTATTATTATTATTATTTACTATTATTACTACTAATACTAGCTAAGTTACACCCTAATTGGAAAAGCAGGATGCCGTAAGCTAAAGGGCTCCAACTTGAAAAAAATAGCCTAGTGAAGTAAAGAAATAAACACTATAAGAGAATAAATAAACAATCAAAATAAAACATTTTAAGAACAGTGATAAGATTAAAATAAATTTTTCTTATATAAACTATAAAAACTCTAAAAAAAAAAAAAAAAGAGTAAGAAAAATAAGATAGAAAATTATACCCGAGAGTACCCTTAAACGAAAGAAGAGAAATGGCAGATAAGGAAGACACTTTCTTGTGTCATTTCATTATGGTGTTTAAACTTTTGCAATTGATTATTAGATAATGTTGAGCAATTTTGTTATGGATCATGTTTGATATTTTTGGTTTGCTTGAGCATTAAACTGCTAAAAAAAAAACTGGGCAACCTATCTCCTATAGTCAATGTTTTTAACGAGGTGTATTTGCACTGACTCGTAGGGGTGCCCTTTTAGCTCGGAAAAGTTTCCTGCTCACTGATTGTTTGGACAAGATAATTCTAACCAGTCAGATAGCAAAAAACAATTCCGAGCTAAAAGGGCACCGCTGCGAGTCAGTGCAAATACGCCTCGTAAAAAAAATTGAGTATAGGTACTAAGAGAGAGGTGAATTAAATATTAATAACTTTATTTATAAGGCAGGCGTTACTAATGTGTCTTTGCAGCGCCCTCAACCATCTGTCTGGCTGCTGCAGCTTTTTAACTATCTGCTTTACTTTTGTTATCTAACCGCTCTTATCTTTTATATCTTAACGCAATTGCCGGACACCCTCCCATCCCTCTATGTTGCTCTTGATGTTAAATGATCTCCCCGGCCTCAATTCTGGGTTATATTAGTTGAATTCCATACATCCATAAATCATGATATTTATTATATTTTAGCCTCCCTATCCATTACTGGTATATATTGAATAACGAACTCTGAAATGGTTTCATTTATCTCATCAAATTTAATTGCATGCACAGGGCGCTAATGATTTATTCAAGCTCAGTTTTTCAGGACACATATTGAATAATTTTAACCTAAAATTCTAGCTAAAATTAAATATATTTTGACAAAGCAAAATTTTAAGGATTGCTTTTGATAAGTAAATTTATTGCTCACTTACTAACCATATAATATTCATCTTTATTTTTTATTTTTTTTTTTTAATTCAAGTTATTTCAACCCTTCAATCCAGTAACTGATAGCATTCGTCAATCTCAACGAATGACAGTAGTTCTCATACATGCAGATTATATATAGGTACTCAATTCCTAACCAAAGGATGGCAGCCATTTTCATTTAATTATCATCTCGTTAACGAAGTTGAAATTACATTCGTCAACTGTGTATCTGTTCGTTCATTTGACAGAAGGACAAAGCACAAAACTGATAGAAAGAGTCCTCGTTCAATTTCCCGATTAGGTCGTTCGCTGGCTGGCTTCCAATTCATTACCGGATTAATGGAAGGACACTTTATAACGTTAATTAGGTATGAGCTCTATTGAGTTTCAGTTTATAGGCCCCTGCTACGACTATTACTACTGCTGTTGCTGCTGCTGCTGATACTACTGCTCCTGCTGCTGCTATTGATTATGTTCCAGCTGCTTTAATACGGGTTAAATCCAATAATGTGGAATCATTATATGGGGGAAGAGATAGAATATTCGCTGGAAATCTTTGTCTCGGTTTACTGAACCTTACTACTACTACTACTACTACTACTGCTGCTGCTGCTGCTGCTGCTGCTGCTGCTGCTTATATTCCAGCTGCTTTAATACAGGATAAATCCGATAATGTGGAATCATTATATAGGGGAAGTGATAGAATATCCGCTGGAAATCCTTTAATTTTTTTATAGGTTTCTACTACTACTACTACTACTACTACTACTGCTGCTGCTGCTGCTGATGATATTGGTTATATTCCAGCTGCTTTAATACGGGTTAAATCCAATAATATGGAATCATTATATGGGGGAAGAGATAGAATATCCGCTGGAAATCTTTAAGTCTCAGTTTACTGGACCCTACTACTACTACTACTACTACTACTACTACTACTACTACTACTACTCCAACTGCTTTAATACAGGTTAAATCCGATAATGTGGTATCATTATATGGGGGAAGAGAAAGAATATCCGCTGGAAATCTTTGTCTCGGTTTACTGAACCTTCCTACTACTACTACTACTACTACTACTACTACTACTACTACTACTCTTGCTGCTGCTATTGATTATATTCCATCTGCTTTAATACAGGTTGAATCCAATAATGTGGAATCATTATATGGGGGAAGAGATAGAATATCCGCTGGAAATCTTTGTCTCGGTTTACTGAACCTTCCTACTACTACTACTACTACTACTACTACTACTACTACTACTACTACTCTTGCTGCTGCTATTGATTATATTCCATCTGCTTTAATACAGGTTGAATCCAATAATGTGGAATCATTATATGGGGGAAGAGATAGAATATCCGCTGGAAATCCAGCGTTCCTACTGGGAGAATGTTATTAGAAAACTCTGAAGATAATGTTCGTGGGAAGGAGCTTCCCATACAGTGAAAACGCTGATGATGATGATGATGATGATGGTGATGGTGATAATGATGATGGTTATGCTATGGGGGAGAAGAACTATTAGGGGCTAATCACCACTCTTCCTTTTGAGCAGGCCAGGCCTTAAAGAAGAAAAATGGCTCATATTATATATGTGTGGGAAAGATGAGAAATAGCAGACTCCTCTTTAATGACCCGTCTGAAGTGGACGTAAAGCAGATGACGTCACGAGCTATTATGTGGTAATTATATACAGTATGATTTTTAAGTTTTTATTTGTTTGGTTGTGAAATATTCATAATAAACAGCAATGAGTCTTTAAATGCTTATCAGTTTGTTATTTTTATTAGTACAAACAAAGCAAAAATAAGTTTTCTACATAGTATGATTTTATTTTTTGGTGCTGCGTGAAATATTCCAATATTCAACAATAAACAACAGTGAATCTTTAATTAGTTATTACCAATTTATTAATTTTCTTAAATATTCAACAAAAGACAATCCTGAATCTTTTAATGGTTACCGATTTGTTATTTTTCTTACCACATATAAAGCAAAAATAAAAGCTCTTTTTGTATTTAGGTATTCAACAGAAGACAATATTGAATCTTTTAATGATTAACAATTTGTTTTACTTTCCACAAACAAAGCAAAATTATAGCTATTTTGTTTACCAATAAACACACAAACGCACGCCCGAACGTACACCTGAAATAACCACACACACACACACACACACACACACACACACACACTGAGAAAATAACAGGGAGGGTTATTACAGTAGACGACTAAGCGTACGGGTTATAATTTATAAGGCGTGGCTTCAACTCCCAAGGTAGATACCCTGTAAATGATCATTCTCATTTATACGAGGCTGGGAAAATGGTCGAACCTATTTACTCAGTTTATTTCTCTGGCGCCCAGGGGAACTACGATTTAATTCATGAGCCCCTTCTCTTTTGTTTTGTTTTGGGAGGGAAAAGGTGATGGTGCATGCGCAGACACTTTCGAGACAGAACAGCATTTGTTTTGATTGGGCTCAACAGTTCGACAAAGTGGGTGCATCCGGCTTATGCCAAGACGCATCAGCTGACGATGATGATGATGATGATGATGATGATGATGACAATGGTGTGATGTCACGATTGTTTATTACTTTTTTTTTTTTGTTCTTTTTTTTTTTGACGCAAGTCTCTCTTCTTATCGTTCAACCAAAAGGAAGTGTATGACTAAAATTAAATTGCTTCTCATACAATCCTCCCTTTCATTTCCAATATATTTTCGTGCTATAAAATAGTGCTTAAAATGAATCTCTCTCTCTCTCTCTCTCTCTCTCTCTCTCTCTCTCTCTCTCTCTCTGTATAACACGTTGTTACAGATCTTAAAATAATTTATATTCATTAGTCTTTATTTTTCATATAGTTTATTTATTGCCTTATTTCCTTTCCTCACTGAGCTAATATTCCCTGTTGTGGCCTTTAGGCGTATAGCATCCTGCTTTTCCAACTAGGGTTGTAGCCTAGCTAGTAATAATAGTAATAATAATGGCCTAATCATCCAGAGAGGTAATGACATGGAAGTTATTCTGTAATGTGTGTTCTTCTTTCTTTTAAATGCTATTGTATTCATCCGAGGAGTGTTGAAATTAGGTTTTTTTAATTTATTACACAACATCTCTGCACTAATTGAAATGCAAACAAATTTCTCGGAAAAGATACAATGCCACGCAGAAAATAAGGCTCTAATGTCCAAAACTTTGTGTTTATACGCACGCACACACACACACACACACACACACACATATATATATATATATATATATATATATATATATATATATATATACGTATTCATATATATATATATATATACAGTGTACAGTATATATATATATATATATATATATATATATATATATATATATAAAATTTAATGACAATTTTCCTCAAAGAAAATTGGTATTAAAAAATTATGTATATGCACACTTTAACGCACACGCACACACATACACACACACACACATATATATATATATATATATATATATATATATATATATATATATATATATATATATATACACTATATATATGTATATATAGACTATATTTGTATATATATACACTATGTTTATATATATACACTATATATATATATACAGTGGAACCTCTACATACGAATTTAATCCGTTCCAGAACCAACTTCGGATGTAGAAATTGATCGGATGTCGAAACGAATTTTCCCATAAGAATACATTGAAATAGGATTAATCCGTGGTTGAGCCCAAAAACCTATGATAACTTCTTAATAAACTACTACACATAATTTTCCCATGAGAATAATGAACACGAAATTAGATAATAGACATGTAAATAAGAAGAATAGACATGTAAATAAGAAGAATTAGCAAAAAATGATAAATAAGAAACGGGTTTTTAGCGTCACTTTACCTTAGAAACTCCAGCGCAGGTGTTGTTCGTCTTCGCTACGCAGAAAGGAGAGAGGAGACGGACGGACGGCGAGGAGGTAGAGAGGTTAACTACGATAAACGTAACACTACCGTAACTTATTCTAACTTACACTAAGTGAACTTTAACATAACTTAGCTTATTTTTTTTTTATCTTTATATTTTATATTTTTTTTTACATTTTCTTTTTTTCTTTTTGATGATTACGTAATTTTAATCACTATCACTTACATTTAAAATTGACTGAATTTCTTTTGCTTCACTCTTTTCCGTTTTCTGTGTTTCACTTTCTTCCTCTTCACTCTTTGCCGTTTTCTTCGGTTCACTTACATCCTCTTCATCGCGAGTTCGCTTCGCAGTTTTTTTAAAGAAAGCATCGATAGATAATTGCTTCGTACGGCTTTTCAGAATGTTTCGAAAGTGCGTTAGGCAAACATCATCGAATTGAGAAACTACACGACAAACCTGCAATTTCTTTGGATGGTATTTGTCGATGAAGTCGACCACGTCTTGATATTTTCCTAACACCTCTTTTATTTGCGCTGAACCTAACACATGTTCTACCTCCTCGCTCTCTTCCTCGTCATCACTCATGTGCTCCGACATAGCATGGAGTTCCTTGAGCTCATCCGTCGTCAGTTCGTCGTGATGTTCGGCGACGAGTTCCGTAACGTCATCTGCGTCGACCTCCAGACCCATGGACTTGCCAAGGGAGACGATTTCCTCTACGGCTTCCGCTGCACCGACCACGGGATCAGGTTCGGGGTTAAAACCCTCGAAATCTCGGGGAGAAACTGCATCAGGCCACAGCTTCTTCCATGCAGAATTGAGGGTCCGTCGAGTTAATCCCACCCAAGCCTGATCAATGATC
>NC_090744.1:15949426-15951926 GCF_036898095.1 Palaemon carinicauda | reverse complement strand
TTATCCCAGTCAACAGTTCGTGGTTCGAATAATACAGTGTGATAACTTATGTATTTCGATGCAGTGAATTAAGTGGAATAATGTAGATTTGTAGTCGAGGTTTGAAATACTTGTAAACTATGTTTATTTTAATGTTGGTACTGTTCTTAAGATATTTTATTTTTCCTGTTTTCCTTTCCTCACTGGGCTATTTTCCCTGTTGGAGCCCCTGGGTTTATAGCATCTTGCTTTTGCAATTAGGGTTGTAGCTTAGCAAGTAATGATAATAATAATAATAATAATAATAATAACTGAAAATATCGAAAAATTACCATTGCATAGGTATTATCATTGAGTTGAATTGTAACTACAGAGAACATAATAATTATCACCTTTGAATAAAATCAAATCAAGTGGTCCTACTTGTCAGTAAAAGATAAATCATGATAAGCGATAAATCATTAAGGATTTAAGTAAAAATATGAAATTATTATTAATATTATTATTATCATTTTCAGACTCACTGAGAAAAGAAACATTTCAATTGGGATAATTTTGCTCAAATAATTCCTCATTAAAGTATAAACTGTGCCTGTATTGGCGTTTTGTCTTCATATAAGAAAGTGCTCAATATTATTCTAACTGTGTAAATCATATTATTGGATAAATCATAGTTCGAATCCAGTATTGTTTATTTCAGCAATACTGTCATGATTTGTGTCTCGTCTTTGTAATTATAAATACGACAGCTTTGATGTTTTCATGAAAACTTTAGATTTATCACCTTTGATCCAATGCCAGATTGTTCAGGGAATATTAGAGTTATTTGGTGATGAAGAATATGAAATTCATGTGAGGAAATTGACTTAACAATTTTCATTGCATGTACTAGTAATGGTCACTTGCGAACATTGATTATATGTTTAGACTAAATTCGTTGGTTGTCATTTTCGACTTTAATTATCTCTCTTTCTCTCTTTCTCTCTCTCTCTCTCTCTCTCTCTCTCTCTCTCTCTCTCTCTCTCTCTCTCTCTCTCTCTCTCTCTCTCTCATTTTTATAATGAATACAAAATTGATATGATGAAACTGAGCTAACAGTTTTCTTTGCATGTATTAGAAATGGTCCATTGCGGACATTTATTTCATGTTAATACAATAATTGTTATTTATGATCATTAATTGACATACTCTCTCTCTCTCTCTCTCTCTCTCTCTCTCTCTCTCTCTCTCTCTCTCTCTCTCTCTCTCTCTCTAGAATTATTTATAATACAAAAAAATTATGAAACGAGACTAACAATTTTCTTTGCATGTATTAGAAATGAACATTTACGAACATTTATTTTACGTTAATACAATATTCTCTCTCTCTCTCTCTCTCTCTCTCTCTCTCTCTCTCTCTCTCTCTCTCTCTCTCTCTTAGTGTGCGGTCTCTCGTGATGTCTAAGTATCTTGTTTTCAAAATCAAATAATTTCCCTTCGTAGTTGTGGCAGTTCCTCCTTTTGCCTGGAAAGGGCATCATCGTCAGAGGGAAATTTTTATCCACTGGACAACTTAACGACCGTGTGTCGATTCTCTTTACTATATATAGAAATAACCTTCAACACGCTATAGGCCTAAGCTTCCTATCAACATATCAGATCTTGCTATCAGATCTTGTCATTTGATTGGTTATTGCAACACGCCATTCTGTCCGTTCGTACTATTGGCAAAGTCTAATGGTGCTTTCTTGTCATGTCACTATATTGGTCTATGCAGTCTATCTACTTTCTAGAAAGGTGGAGAGAGAAAAAGAGAGGGAGAGGGAAGATAGGACCTCTCTTGTGCCATATAGTATTATAGTTCCCTCTACAGCTAAAAATTTCCAGCTTAGATGGATTTGCTTGAAAGATAATTCAGTTTTGTCATAGGAAATTGTCTATATATTCATTATCTATATAATTTGTTATTATTATTATTATTATTATTATTATTATTATTATTATTATTTTTAATAATAATATTAATATTGATATTATTATTACTCACACACAGTTTCAGCTTGAAGCGTTAATTCATTATTATTATTATTATTATTATATTATTATCATCATCATCATCATCATCATCATCATCATCATCATCATCATCATCATCATCATCATTATTATTATTATTATTATTATTATTATTATATCATCATCATCATCACAGTGAGGATAAGAAATAAGGAGATAAAATAAACTTCAAGTTCGGTTAAACTAATTTTGAAATATAGTTTTATAATTTATTATTATTATTATTATTATTATTATTATTATTATTATTATTATTATTATTATTATTATCATCTAAGCTACAATCCTAGTTGGAAAAGCAAGATGCTATAAGGCCAAGGACTCCGACAGGTAAAGTAGCCCAGCGAGGAAACAAAATAAGAAAATAGATAAACTCTCTGAGAAGTAAGCAATAATGAATATAAAATATCTTTAGATCAGTAACACTATCTTACAATTTTACTAGAAATATGCAAAAAATTTGAAG
>NC_090744.1:15933992-15943992 GCF_036898095.1 Palaemon carinicauda | reverse complement strand
ATTGTTTCCAATATATGGAGAGAGAGAGAATTTTTATAGGTATTTTGAAGTATTATTTCTTTTAATTTGAAAGCAAATGATGTAAAAGGATATAAAGGTGCCTCTGTTAATTCAACAAAATCTATATTCGCTTAATTATTCTTGGCAACCTTTCTCTTGATAAGGATAGAAGAGACTCTTTAGCTATAGTAAGCATCTCTTCTAGGAGGACACTCCAAAATTAAACCAATGTTCTCTAGTCTTGGACTGTGTCATAGCCTCTGTACCATGGCCTTCCACTGTCTTGGACTGTGCCATAGCCTCTGTACCATGGCCTTCCACTGACTTGAATTGTGCCATAGCCTCTGTACCATGGCCTTCCACTGACTTGAATTGTGCCATAGCCTCTGTACCATGGCCTTCCACTGTCTTGGACTGTGCCATAGCCTCTGTACCATGGCCTTCCACTGACTTGAATTGTGCCATAGCCTCTGTACCATGGCCTTCCACTGACTTGAATTGTGCCATAGCCTCTGTACCATGGCCTTCCACTGTCTTGGACTGTGCCATAGCCTCTGTACCATGGCCTTCCACTGACTTGAATTGTGCCATAGCCTCTGTACCATGGCCTTCCACTGTCTTGGACTGTGCCATAGCCTCTGTACCATGGCCTTCCACTGACTTGAATTGTGTCATAGCCTCTGTACCATGGCCTTCCACTGTCTTGGACTGTGCCATAGCCTCTGTACCATGGCCTTCCACTGACTTGAATTGTGCCATAGCCTCTGTACCATGGCCTTCCACTGACTTGAATTGTGCCATAGCCTCTGTACCATGGCCTTCCACTGTCTTGGACTGTGCCATAGCCTCTGTACCATGGCCTTCCACTGACTTGAATTGTGCCATAGCCTCTGTACCATGGCCTTCCACTGACTTGAATTGTGCCATAGCCTCTGTACCATGGCCTTCCACTGTCTTGGACTGTGCCATAGCCTCTGAACCATGGCCTTCCACTGTCTTGGATTAGAGTTCTCTTGCTTGAGGGTATACTCGGCCACACTGTTCTATTTTATTTCTCTTCCTATTGTTTTTTTTAAGTTTTCATAGTTTATATATGTAAGATATATTTTGGTGTTGTTACTGTTCTCAAAATATATTATTTTAATTGTTCATTACTTCCTGGGTAGTTTTTTATTTCTTTATTTCCTTTCCTCATTGGGCTATTTTTCCCTGTTGGATTCCTTGGGCTTATAGCATCCTGCTTTTCCAACTAGGGTTATATTACAGCTCAGGTAGTAGTAATAATAATAATAATAATAATAATAGCCTCCTGCTTTTCCAACTAGGGTTATATTACAGCTCAGGTAGTAATAATAATAATAATAATAATAATAATAATAATAATGATAGTAATAGCCTCCTGCTTTTCCAACTAGGGTTATATTATAGCTCAGGTAGTATTAATAATAATGATAATAATAATAATAATAATAATAATAATAATAATGATAATAATAATAGACACTGTTGTCATTATATAAAGTTCATATTTTATATTTGATATACCATTTTGGCATCGTCTATCTAGCCGGGATTTCGTCATTCTTTGTGGACCCCCGTGTAATAATTGATATGGTTTACTATAAGATATTTACTATTTACTTTTATATGTAACTATATAGTACAAAAGATAAATTCTTTAAATGTTGAAATGTATTAATTTATAGTTTTTTAAGTAAGTAGAAATATAGACGCTCGCTTGACATTTCTTTCCATTCATCTTTATGACGAATTAGAAAAATATAAATTTATGGGTAGACCTCAGAATTTGATAATCACAGTTTTTGATATGTTCTTTGCCTAATAGATTTAACAATCCTGTATTTTAATGCGTTAATTGATATCTATTTTCAATCTTCAAATATAGCAAAAGGTTATAAGCCCAGTGGCTCCAACAGGTAAAGCCTCGCAGGCCAGAAAGGAACTATAGTCCATTTCTTTTAGCGATGCATATTTGCACCGACTCGCAGCGGTGCCCTTTTAGCTCGGAAAAGTTTCCGGATCGCTGATTGGTTGGACGAGATAATTCCAACCAATCAGCGATCACGAAACTTTTCCGAGCTAAAAGGGCACCGCTGCGAGTCGGTGCAAATATGCATCGCTAAAAGAAATGGATTATAGAGTAGTATCGAATAAACTTTAAAAGAGAAATAGTAATTATAAAAAAGTATTAATATCAGTCATAGTATTGAATACTTATGTCCTATGCAACTTACACAAAGTACTAATTGAACGATTGTGTCAGAGTATTATCCAGATCAGGTATAAAGAATGTACATAAACAGAACACAAATATTTGTCTTAAATGTAAGGAGAGTTTCATCAGCTGAAGACCAGACTGGAGAAAAATATCCAAAATATTGTAAACTAACAGAATTAAAACGTTACCTCAGTATAGATTGATCACCAAAAATCCTAAATGACTTTCTGTGTTTTCTAGTTTTCTGTGAAATTTTATTTATTTATTTATTTGATATATATATATATATATATATATATATATATATATATATATATATATATATATATATATATATATACGTAATTATATACGTACATATATATATATTTATTATTATTATTATCAAATGCTAAGCTACAACCCTAGTTGGAAATGAAGGATGCTACAAGCCCAGGAGCCCCAACAGGGAAAATAGCCTAGTGAGGAAAGGAAACAAGGAAACAAAATATTTTAAGAATAATAACATTAAAATAAATATTTTCTATATAAACAATAAAAACTTCAACAACACAAGAGGAAGAGAAACTAGATAGGACAGTGTGCCCGAGTGTACCCTCAAGCAAGAGAACTCTTAACCCAAGACAGTGGAAGACCATGGCACAGAAGCTATGGCACTACCCAAGATTAGAGAACAATGGTTTGATTTTGGAGTGTCCTTCTCCTAGAAGAGCGGCTTACCATAGCTAAAGAATCTCTTCTACCCTTATCAAGAGGATAGTAGCCAGTGAACAATTACATTGCCGTAGTTAACCCTTGGGTGAAGAAGAATTGTTTGGTAATCTCCGTGTTGTCAATTGTATGAGGACAGAGGAGAATCTGTAAAGAATAGGCCAGACTATTCGGTGTCTGTGTAGGCAGGGGAAAAGAACCGTAACCAGAGAGAAGGATCCAATGTAGTACTATCTGGCCAGTCAAAGGACCCCTTAACTCTCTAGCGGTAGTATCTTAACGGGTGGCTGGTGCCCTGGTCAACCTACTATATATATATATATATATATATATATATATATATATATATATATATATATATATATATATATATACACGTGTGTATATAGATATATGAATACACAAATATGTGTTGCCATATACAAGCGTTATTGAACAATTCGATTTTAATTATCTTTTTTTATATAGATAATTAACTTAATTAAATTAATATATTCAATAGATAGCCTTTTCCGGATACTATATCATAAAATAATCTAATATGCAAAAGCATATTAATTTTGCAGGACATATTTTTCGTTCATTAAAAGATAGTATAGTTTACAGTATCATTTAAAAAATTCTCTCTCTCTCTCTCTCTCTCTCTCTCTCTCTCTCTCTCTCTCTCTCTCTCTCTCTCTCTCATATTAATATCCAGTATTCATTGAAGAGCAGAAAAGGTAGCTGAAATGGGTCCCTTTTCGAAATAAATCTCGGAAAGCCAGTGCTATTGATCCACAACCTCCTTCCTGTTCCTCCTCCTCCTCCCCCTTTTCCTCCCCCTTTTCCTCCTTCTCCTCCTCCTCCTCCCCCCTTTTCCTCCTCCTCCTCCTCCTCCTCCCCCTTTTCCTCCTCCTCCTCCTCCTCTTCCTCCTCCAGCCAGAATGACTTGTGATATGATAAGCCAATCAACTTTAAAAGCGATCAGTTAGTGCAGCAAAATCATTAATTTCAGATGTAACCTTCCCGCTGGCGTGGTTGTTGGTAGAGGAGGAGGAGGAGGAGGAGGAGGAAGGGAGAAATAGATGGAGGAAGAAGTGGAAAAAAAAGGAAACAGAAAGATGGAGGTGGAGAAGGAATGCACCTGCAGCTTTAACAATTAGCTCTTCAAGATGGTTTCGTATACTACGAATGAGGTATTCATCATGCGAAAGGTAACGCATCAATCAAAATGAAATGTCACCAGGTCCCAGTAAAGGTCAGCTTCATATTAGGTCACAGGTCAACTCCGTCGTCGGCGGTGCACTTTTTCAAGGTGGTGGTGGTGGTGGTGGGTGTTTTTTTTTTTTTTTTTTTTTTTTTTTTTTTTTTTTTTTTTTTTTTTTTTTTTTTTTTTTCTGATGGTCGGTCATAGGCATCCTGCAACATTTTGTATATAGGGTTTAAGGAAATAAAATTCTTCGATTTTGTTATTTATTTTTTTTATCTTGATTGGAAACTTCATAACACTCTGTAACAGAAGTAGATGCAAATAAGTTGTGGTCTTTTGCGTGTGTTTGTGTGTGTGTGTATGTGTAGACAAGAACTAAATAGCTACACAGTGCACTCACAGCTGTGTACCATAAGTAGATGCAAGTAAGCTGTGGTCTTGTGCATGTATATGTGTGTGTGTGTATTCAAGAACTAATACATTGCTACACAGCGCACGAACATGCGTGTAGCATAAGTAGACGCAATTAAGTTGTGTTCTTTGTGAATGTATAGAAGAACTAATACACAGCGCACGCACACGCGCACACACACGTTGACAACTAAATTTCGAAGTTGTCCCATGTTTGTCGGATGTGAAATTACGGAGGGGACAAGACAGTGCCAAGCTAGATTGTCAACGGAGGTTCATTGCCTCATCTGCACCCAATTTAACTCTGAACCTTATTGATGTCAGGTGCGTCCCTTGCACCACATTTCCCACCTTCTAAAACCTACTGTCTCCCCCCCCCCTACCCCCTCCCCCCTCCTCTACCCCCCTCTCCCAACAGTCCTGAGATGATATAAAACTTGATGGAGAGAGATTCTGGGAACTCGCTATTACTTTTCAAGACACTCTAACCACATGCAATTTTTAGCTTTCGGTTTCATGTGGATTAGCTTAGTGAACAGTCTCTCTCTCTCTCTCTCTCTCTCTCTCTCTCTCTCTCTCTCTCTCTCTCTCTCTCTCTCTCTCTCTCTCTCTACGAGCAAAGTGTTGAGAATATATAGTATGTGCTATTTTATATTTTCTTTCCAGGAAAGTCATTAAGGTATACAGTATTAACAAAGTATTAGATTTATCTCTCTCTCTCTCTCTCTCTCTCTCTCTCTCTCTCTCTCTCTCTCTACGAGCAAAGTGTTAAGAATATACAGTATGTGCTATTTTATTTTTTCTTCTTTCGAGGAAAGTCGTTAAGGTAAACAGTATTAACAAAGTATTAAGTTTATCTCTCTCTCTCTCTCTCTCTCTCTCTCTCTCTCTCTCTCTCTCTCTCTCTCTCTCTCATATAGTACTTACTTTGTTTATATTATTCATCATTTTTTATGATGTTATTAAGCCACACCGAGGATAGCATGGAATACTTATCCCCTTTCTACAATGAACTGCATTCCCTGTCTGAGCCCTTTGGCTTCCAGCAGTCTGCCTTTCCATCTAGGGTTGTAGCTTTGCTAGTAATGATAGTAAGTTAAGCACTATATTCCTTAATTTAATCTAATGTACTTATTTTACCTTTATCAAAGCTTTATCAGTCATCTTTCATTAACTTTTAATAAACAATTAGAATTATCTGTTATTTATTTCCGACTCTCTCTCTCTCTCTCTCTCTCTCTCTCTCTCTCTCTCTCTACGAGCAAAGTGTCAAGAATATACATTATGTGCTATTTTATTTTTTCTTCTTTCGAGGAAAGTCATTAAGATATACAAATTAACAAAGTATTAAATTTATCTCTCTCTCTCTCTCTCTCTCTCTCTCTCTCTCTCTCTCCATTAGTCTCTGGGTACCGTGCTCTGCGGACATTCAAAAGGTTGAACCGACGTATGAAGCGTGAAAGAATTTAGCTCGTGTCTTTTTTTTTCCTTTTCTCTCTTGTTTGTACTGTTACATTGAGCGTTTTGCCACGTAAATTAAGGTATTTCATATTCAATTAACAGACCGTATTTTTAGCTGTTTATGTTACTTTTTCCTTTTAATGCAATGCACGCTTTTCTTTGGATAGTGTTTCATAAACATTTTTTCTAGAAGGGAAATAAAAGTGGGACGTATTTTATTAAATGAGTATACGATTCTGAATTCTTTGGAAAGAATGGGGAATCCTAGAATATACTGGCTGGACTGGGTGGCTCAGTTCTGGAAGACAGTAAAAAATGTTAGAAATCTATTTACAGTAGTGGATGGGTTGGTTCAACAAGTACTTGGTGTTAGAAATCTATTTGCAATAGTGGATGGGTTGGCTTAACCAGTACCTGGTGTTAGAAATCTATTTACAATAGTGGATGGGTTGGCTCAACAAGTACTTGGTCTTAGAAATATATTTACAATAGTGGATGGGTTGGCTCAATAAGTACCTTGTGTTAAAAATCTATTTACAATAGGGGATGGGTCGGCTCACCAAGTACTTAGTGTTAGAAATCAATTCACAGTAGTGGATGGGTTGGCTCAACAAGTACTTGGTGTTAGAAATCTCTATTTACAATAGTGGATGGGTTGGCTCAACATCTACTTGGTGTTAGAAATCTATTTAAAATAATGGATGGGTTGGCTCAACAAGTACTTGGTGTTAGAAATCTATTTACAATAGGGGATGGGTTGGCTCACCAAGTACTTGGTGTTAGAAATCAATTCACAGTAGTGAATGGGTTGGCTCAACATGTACTTGGTGTTAGAAATATATTTACAATAGTGGATGAGTTGGCTCAACAAGCACTTGTTAGAAATCTATTTATAATAGTGGATGGGTTAGCTCAACACGTACTTGGTGTTGAAAATCTGTTTACAATAGTGGATGGGTTAGCTCAACACGTACTTGGTGTTAGAAATCAGTTCACAGTAGTGGATGGGTTGGCTCAACAAGTACTTGGTGTTAGAAATATATTTACAACACTGGATGTGTTGGCTCAACAAGCACTTGTTAGAAATCTATTTATAAAAGTGGATGGGTTGGCTCAACAAATGCTTGGTGTTCGAAATCTATTTACAATAGTGGATGGGTTGGCTCAACACGTACTTGGTGTTAGAAATCTATTTACAATAGTGGATGGGTTGGCTCACCAAATACTCGGTGATATTGATTCGGAAGAAAATTTATTGGTTGGGATAGTGTGGATTGTTTATTTATAGATTTTATCCCTCGGTAATGGAACGGTCATTGGCATACCGAGTGTTGCCTATTTACTATAAGCACTTCTTTTGGGGACGGGAAATTACTGCTTTTACCTGCTTTCTTCAATTTTGATGCTATTTTATGTGATCGTTTATGTAATGGAAGATATCTTCAAGTGTTAGAGTGGTATATATGTATGTGTACTGCATATGTGTGTATATACATATGTGTGGGCACTGTACCATGGTATTCCACTATGAGCAAAGGTGAAATCAAACACTAATTCTATCTAATATACAATGTCCTAATCAAGATTATTCTGGGATTCATAGAATATTAAATGCCATATTGGATTAGAGTTCTCTTGCTTGAGGGTACACCCATGCACACTATTCTATCTATTTTCTTATTTCCTTTCCTTACTGGCCTGTTTTCCCTGTTTGAGCCCTTAGGCTTATAGCATCCTGCTTTTCCGATAATAACAATAATAATAATAATAATAATAATAATAATAACAACATGTATCTACGATATATATCCACGACTGTATGTGAGCATGGATCTTTGTGCCATTTATATGTAATATATACCGTCATATCAATGTTTTAAATATTTTCCTTCTGGTGAACCTTCTCTTCTTTTTCTTAAGCTTTACGTTCTGTTATAATGTCATAAAGCTCAGTCTCTGGAAAAGAAAAGCTTGTTGTTTTAGAGGAATTTTTAAAAAGTTTGCATTATCAAATTAACAAATAATAATAAATAAATAAATCGTTCTTCGTCTCCGCTGGATTTAACAGACTCAAAAATGATTCCCAATCAGACTCTCACGATAACAATATTAAATTGTAATTAATTGTTTGCAATGCAAAGGCATTATTTTTAAACTTTCATGAGCTATAATTTGATTAGTATTATTAGGTATGAATTATATTTCAAATTGATAACCTTTTAAGGCATCTGGTAAATTAATATTTCTGTTTCATCATTACCTTCGCCAACTTGGTTACGAAGGTTATGTTTTGATAGTCGAGTATTTGTTTTTTTATTTATGTCTGTGTGATTGTGAATTGCATAACTCAAAAACCATGTAACCGAATCTTATGATATTTGGTCTGATGATTGACCGTGATTCAGGGACAATTTAACGAGATGTTGGACCATGATTCAGGGACAATTTAACGAGATGTTGGACCATGATTCAGGGACAATTTAACGAGATGTTGGACCATGATTCAGGGACAATTTAACGAGATGATTGACCATGATTCAGGGACAATTTAACGAGATGTTGGACCATGATTCAGGGACAATTTAACGAGAGGATTGACCATGATTCAGGGACAATTTAACGAGATGTTGGACCATGATTCAGGGACAATTTAACGAGATGATTGACCATGATTCAGGGACAATTTAACGAGATGTTGGACCATGATTCAGGGACAATTTAACGAGATGTTGGACCATGATTCAGGGACAATTTAACGAGATGATTGACCATGATTCAGGGACAATTTAACGAGATGTTGGACCATGATTCAGGAACAATTTAACGAGATGTTGGACCATGATTCAGGGACAATTTAACGAGATGTTGGACCATGATTCAGGGACAATTTAACGAGATGATTGACCATGATTCAGGGACAATTTAACGAGATGTTGGACCATGATTCAGGGACAATTTAACGAGATGATTGACCATGATTCAGGGACAATTTAACGAGATGATTGACCATGATTCAGGGACAATTTAACGAGATGTTGGACCATGATTCAGGGACAATTTAACGAGATGTTGGACCATGATTCAGGGACAATTTAACGAGATGATTGACCATGATTCAGGGACAATTTAACGAGATGTTGGACCATGATTCAGGGACAATTTAACGAGATGATTGACCATGATTCAGGGACAATTTAACGAGATGATGGACCATGATTCAGGGACAATTTAACGAGATGTTGGACCATGATTCAGGGTCAATTTAACGAGATGTTGGACCATGATTCAGGGACAATTTAACGAGATGTTGGACCATGATTCAGAGACAATTTAACGAGATGATTGACCATGATTCAGGGACAATTTAACGAGATGTTGGACCATGATTCAGGGACAATTTAACGAGATGATTGACCATGATTCAGGGACAATTTAACGAGATGTTGGACCATGATTCAGGGACAATTTAACGAGATGTTGGACCATGATTCAGGGACAATTTAACGAGATGTTGGACCATGATTCAGGGACAATTTAACGAGATGTTGGACCATGATTCAGGGACAATTTAACGAGATGATTGACCATGATTCAGGGACAATTTACCGAGATGTTGGACCATGAATCAGGGACAATTTAACGAGATGATTGACCATGATTCAGGGACAATTTAACGAGATGTTGGACCATGATTCAGGACAATTTAACGAGATGTTGGACCATGATTCAGGGACAATTTAACGAGATGTCGGACCATGATTCAGGGACAATTTAACGAGATGATTGACCATGATTCAGGGACAATTTAACGAGATGTTGGACCATGATTCAGGGACAATTTAACGAGATGTTGGACCATGATTCAGGAACAATTTAACGAGATGTTGGACCATGATTCAGGGACAATTTAACGAGATGATGGACCATGATTCAGGGACAATTTAACGAGATGGTTGACCATGATTCAGGGACAATTTAACGAGATGTTG
>NC_090744.1:15903992-15911492 GCF_036898095.1 Palaemon carinicauda | reverse complement strand
AGATTCTGGACATGACCTTACTTACTTACATTTGTACTGTTTATGCCACCTGTCAGCTTCCGTTTGATGAAAACTGTTGCAGCATTAATATTTTTAATTTCACATTCTTATCGTTACTTTGTGATTGTTTTGTCTAAAGCATTTTATTTCCATTGCTTTATATCATAGTTTGTAATTGATTTTGGCAATTTTTTGTCTAAAGTAATAGTAAAACTGTTCAATTTTCACACCAAGAAATGAAATAATGAAAATAAGAAAAATACAATCTTGTGTGCCAAAGTACTGAATTTCTTGTAACTTCCCTACTATCCAGTTTTGAATTTATTTTTGCAATTTTTTTTTTGTTTAAAGTAATACTAAAACTGATCAGTTTTAACACCATAAAGAAATAATGAAAATGAGAAAAATACAGTCTCGTGTGCCATAGCACTAAATTTTTAGTAACTACGATTGTCCAGTTTTGAATTTATTTTTGCAATTTTTTTTTCTAAAGTAATAGTAAAACTGTTCAGTTTTAACACCAAGAAACGAAACAATGAAAATAAGAAAGATATAGTCTCGTGTGCCATAGCACTAAATTTTTAGTAACCACGATTTTCCAGGAGGACACTCCAAAATCAAACCATTGTTCTTTAATGTTGGGTAGCCTCTGTACCATGGTTTTCCCCTGTCTTAGGTTAGAATTCTCTTGCTTAAGAATACACTCATGAACAGTATTCTATCTGTTTATTTATTTCCTTTCCTCACTGAGATAGTTTCCTTTTTGAAGCCCTTGTACATGAAGCATCCTGCTTTTCCAACTATGGTTTTAGCTTAGATAGTATTAATAATGATAATTAAAGGGAAGTTTTATTGTGTGTATATTGTGATACCTTACCAAAAAGAGTAAAATATCTTAATTGCCTTCAAAGATACTTTGCTTAGGAAAAAAATGCATCTATTTTTATCCTTAACTGAGAATATAGAATAGTTTCATTTTATACTGAGATATTTAATTTAAAAAAAAAAAGGAGAAGTATAATTTTATATGTATATTAAAGTGAGATTTTTCCTGACCACATATCAAACAGTTATTTTTTTTTTATCCTTAACTAAGAATATAAAATAGTTTCACTTTCTACTGAGATATTTAATTATAAAAAAGGAAAGCTTAATTTTTTATCTATATTAAAGTAAGTTAGATTTTTCCTGACCACATGTCAAACAAACAAACTTTTCATTTTCTATTCAGATATTTAACTAAAAAGAAAGGAAAGTTTGATTTTATATCTATATTAAAGTAACCTAGATCTTTTCTTAACCACATATCAGGCAAACAAACTTTTCATTTTCTATTCAATATTTAATCAGAAAAAAGAAAGTTTAATTTTATATCTATATTAAAGTAAATTAGATCTTTTCCTAACCACATATCAGGCAAACAAACTTATTATTTTCTATTCAATATTTAATTAGAAAAAAGAAAGTTTAATTTTATATCTATATTAAAATGATATATTTTCCTGACCCCATATCAGACTAACGTACATTTCATTTTCTATTGAGATGTTTAATTAGAAAAAAGAAAGTTTAATTTTTATACCCATATTAAAGTAAGCTAGATCTTTTTAAAATCATTCATTCATTCTTTTCCTGACCACATATCAGACAAACAAACCTTTCATTTTCTATTCAGATATTTAATTAGAAAAAAAAAAGTTCCATTTTGTATCTATATTAAAGTAAGCTAGATCTTTTTCTGACCACATATCAGGCAAATAAACTTTTTATTTTATCAATATTAGATTAGAAAAAAGAAAGGTTAATTTTATATCTATATTAAAATAATAATTTTTCCTGACCCCATATCAGACTAACGTACATTTCATTTTCTATTGCGATGTTTAATTAGAAAAAAGAAAGATTAATTTTATATCCATATTAAAGTAAGCTAGATCTTTTCCTAATCACATATCAGGCAAATAAACTTTTTATTTTATATTCGATATTTAATTAGAAAAAAAGAAAGTTTAATTTTATATCTATATTAAAATGATAATTTTTCCTGGTCCCATATCAGACAAACAAACCTTTCATTTTCTATTCAGATATTTAACTAGAAAAAAGAAAGTTTAATTTTATACCCATATTAAAGTAAGCTAGATCTTTTTTAAACCATTCATTCATTCTTTTCCTGACCACATATCAGACAAACAAACCTTTCATTTTCTATTCAGATATTTAACTAGAAAAAAGAAAGTTTAATTTTATACCCATATTAAAGTAAGCTAGATCTTTTTTAAAACCATTCATTCATTCTTTTCCTGACCACATATCAGACAAACAAACTTATTATTTTCTATGCAATATTTAATTAGAAAAAAGGAAGTTTAATTTTATACCCATATTAAAGTAAGCTAGATCTTTTTCTGACCACATATCAGGCAAATAAACTTTTTATTTTATCAATATTTGATTAGAAAAAAGAAAGGTTAATTTTATATCTATATTAAAATAATAATTTTTCCTGACCCCATATCAGACTAACGTACTTTTCATTTTCTATTGCGATGTTTAATTAGAAAAAAGAAAGATTAATTTTATATCCATATTAAAGTAAGCTAGATCTTTTCAAAACCATTCATTCATTCTTTTCCTGACCACATATCAGACAAACACAGTACGTTTAAGCAAATGCGTTGACGGCCGGCGTGAGGTGTTGTGTGCCAGTGACGGAGTGGTTTGAACCACCTGGGATAAGTGGCCTCTTCAACAACAATGCTTGATCAATGTGAATCTCCAGGGATTGTCCCAGAAGAGGGTAGGTGGGAGGGGGAGAGAGGGCGAGGGAGAGGAAGGGGCCCCCTCATTGCCTACATTCTCATATCCCCTCCCCCCTGTCTAACAGCTTCCAGTCTCAATCTTTAAAGGGAAATTACTCTCTCTCTCTCTCTCTCTCTCTCTCTCTCTCTCTCTCTCTCTCTCTCTCTCTCTCTCTCTCTCTCTCTCTCTCTCGTTTTTTCTTCGTTTGGTATTTTTCTAATTTCATTATTTCTTGTTATAGTTTTCGATATCATCATCTGTCTAAAGATGAATATTTTTACTGGATTACCAGCTGTAGTTACGTCTCTCTCTCTCTCTCTCTCTCTCTCTCTCTCTCTCTCTCTCTCTCTCTCTCTCTCTCTCTCTCTCTCTCTCTCTCTCTCTCGTTTTTTCTTCATTTCTTTGTATTTTTCCAACTTCATTATTTCTTGTTATATTTTTCGATATCATCATCTGTCTAAAGATGTATATTTTTTATTGAATTACCAGCTGCAGTTACGTCTCTCTCTCTCTCTCTCTCTCTCTCTCTCTCTCTCTCTCTCTCTCTCTCTCTCTCTCTCTCTCTCTCTGTCCCTTAATGAAACGTGTCATTAAATTCTTAATAACACATTCAACGGAAAGTGCTGGGGAAAAAAAGAAATAATTAGAGCAATAATGACTTTGATTTTTAAGTAGATAATGTACCTTTTAGGGAAGCACATTCCACGTGGGCTTTGTGATAGAATTTTTATATATGAAGAATATAAAGTCATTTAAATGTATTCATATTTGCAAGGTACTTTTTTATAATGATATTTAGAACTGCACGGTTTACATTATATATTAATCTTGATTTTCAATAAAGACGTTTAATAGAGTATTTGCAGTTTTCATGAGAAAGTTGTAAGCCTTTGTTAAAATTATGAATTAAAAAAGATTCATTTTCAATTAATTTTATCTAAAAGTAAATTTGATTTAGGTAACTACTTTCATTCCACAAAATATACAAAGGTTCATTCCGAGTTATCCCCATGCAATTCCTATGGTAAAATTCCAGACTTATCTCATGCCATTCCCATGACACAATTCCAGCCTTATCTCATGCCATTCCCATGACACAATTCCAGACTTATCTCATGCTATTCCCATGACACAATTCCAGACTTATCTCCATTCAATTCTTATGATATAATTCCAGATTTATCTACTTGCAATTCCCATGACACAATTCCAGACTTATCTCATGCCATTCCCATGACACAATTCCAGACTTATCTCATGCCATTCCCATGACACAATTCCAGACTTATCTCCATTCAATTCCTATGATATAATTCCATATTTATCTCCTTGCAATTCGTATGACACAATTCCAGACTCATCTTGCAATTCCCATGACACAATTCCAGACCTGGCTCATGCAATTCCCATGACACAATTCCAGACTTATCTCATGCCATTCCCATGTCAATTCTAGGCCTGCCTCATGCAATTCCCATGACACAGTTCCAGACTTATCTCATGCCATTCCCACGACACAATTCCAGACTTATCTCCATTTAATTCTTAAGATATAATTCCAGATTTATCTCCTTGCAATTCGTATGACACAATTCCAAACTCATCTCCTTGCAATTCCCATGACACAATTCCAGACTTATCTCCATTCAATTCTTATAGTATAATTGCATACTCCTCTCCTTACAATTCCTATGGCACAATTCCAAACTTAACTCCTTGCAATTTTGATTTCACAGTTCCATATTGAACGAACTGCTTCTTGAAGATTAATTCGCTTTGTTTTGGATAAAGGGTTGGTCGCAAACTTTGTCCCAATTATGATGAATTACTCTTAAAGATGAAATAAGGGCGCGTTGTTGTTCGTTCTCTCAATCCCAAAGTGTATTTACAAGAAAAGCCTTTCAGATATAACTTCAAATGCCATTATATAATTGTATTTTCGCATACTTTATTTTAGCTGTTATATGAAGGATAAGGCTTTACAAATACACACACACCACACACACACACACATATATATATATATATATATGTATATATATATATATATATATATGTGTGTGTGTATATATATATATATATTATATATATATATACTATATATATATATATATATATATATAATATATATATGTACATATGTGTATATGCATAAAATGCGTATATTTATGGCTATTAACATAAATAATATGCTTTATATATATATATATATATATATATATATATATATATATTATATACATATACATATATATATATATATATATATATACATATACATATATACATATAGTGTGTGTGTGCATAAAGATAAATGCATACTTACTGTACACAAAATTCGAGAGAAGCTTTTGTCTTTTAGAATGAATATCAGATTGTTTCAAGTAAAGCAGTAAAATCTGCTTTTAGACAGGAGGTAAAAGAAGAGTGATATTTTTAAGGTTAAGTTTTGAGAGGAAAAAGAAGGGAATCGTAAATGCGAACGACTTTGAAGTTTCTTCTCGTTATAAATGAAACTACGAAACCTAACATTTTATTATTATTATTATTATTATTATTATTATTATTATTATTATTATTATTATTACCATCATCATCATCATTAATTTCTGAGCCACAACACAAGTTGGAAAAGCAAGATGCTATAACAGGGACTCAATCAGGGAAAATAGCTTAGTGAGGAAAGGAAACAAGGAAAAATAAAATATTTTGATTACAGTAACAACATTAAAATAGATATCTTCTATATAAACTTTAAAATTTTAACAAAACCACAGGAAGAGAAGTAAGATATAGTAGTGTGTCCGAGTGTACCCTCAAGCAAGAGAACTCTAACCCAAGACCATGGTACAGAGGAGATGGCACTACCCAAGACTAGAGAACAATGGTTTGATTTTCGAGTGTCCATCTTGAATGGTAGCGTATTGCTGAACAGCTCTTGGTGGAATTGGCAATGATTGCTGTGTGTTTATGAAGTTGTGATTGGCTGAATCGTCCCCTATTTTTTTTTTTTTTTTTTTATCCATTCCGTCTACTGACAGTTTGATAGAATTAGTATATCCTTAGTACTTTATCCGTGTTAATTTTTTTTTTTAATCCAATCTGTTGTATCGACAGTTTATGGTAGAATTGGTACCTCATCAGTTCCTTATCCATGTTAAATTTTTAAGGTTCTGATTTATACGTCACTCATGAATGGCAGAAAGCCTGGGACAATTACAGTGCCCAAGTCCCCCTCACCAACCAAGTTACGACAAGGGAGGGTCAGGCAGTAACTGCTGATGTCCCAGCTGGTAGACCTACAGTCTCCCCCCCAAATCCCGCAAGAAACTGTCGAGCTTGAGCGAGTCTCGAACCCCAGTGTAAAGGATCACCAGGCAGGGACTCTTATAATAGGTCACCTAAACCTCATTGCTGCTGACCTAATTTCACTGCATTTATTAACGAATTCTGATTATGCTGTAGTGCCAGGTCCTTTGTAGAAATATTTAGGAGAACTGTAGGTGTATTCTTATTGAAAACATTAAGGTTAACGAAGGATTTCAATAACTTTTTTTGCCATCTCGTTAAAGGTTTGTCTTTTAAACGTTTAAAGGATTAAAGGGCGCTCATGAAAGGCAGAGACAAGGGATAGCGACATTGACCTAGCAAGCAGGACCATGTCCTTTAGACTGACCATATGTCATATGATCAGCGCCCAAGCCCCCTCTCCACCTAAGCTAGAACCAGGGAGTGCCAGGCAACGGTTGCTGATGACTCAGCAGATAGACCTATAGGCTCCCCTAAAACACCCATCCTTAGCTCACAAGGATGGTAAGGTTGCAGGCACTAAAGGAATAAACGAGTTTGAGCGGGACTCGTAACCAACCAGGCCTCAATATTATTTTTTTTAGTAACAGTTCGAAATGACGATTTTAAAATCATAACGAAATTGTAATCTCTTTTCCTAATAATGTCATTAAAGAAACAGAATAAACGCTCACCATGAACTCGAATCTTTGGAGAATTATTTTATTCTACGATTTCATTGCTTATTAATATTCTATATTTCTCGGAAAACTGCGTCAGTTTTAAGCACAATGTTTCCCGTAAAATATGCGTGATTAAAATTACTAGAAAATATCCAATGAACTTAAAAATTGAGATACTGACATAATCCAATTTAATCTTTTCTCTTATCCTAAAAAAAACTACTTCGTATTATGAAGCGTTCTTAAAATGATAAGAGTTTCTGCGAAGCATTTCTCTGGTAAATGTGATTGGACGAGCTATAAAACCCATGGGATGAGCTTATTAACCCCCAGTGGAACCCTGACACGGGGAGGGAGTGGTGCTACTGCAGATTATGGTGGCAGGAAATGTAAATTTAATCAAATTAAGTTATATACTTCAGGGACAGGTAGACGGTGGAGGGAGATTTTATCTTAAGTAACAGAACATCAAGTTATTTACGCCGAGAGTAGCAAAAGGGGGGTCTTGGGAGAAGAGGCTACTTAAAGTAGATTAAGTTAGACCATTAGAGGGAAATTAGGGGTTAGGGGGAACAAACATACATACATACACACTGACACACACACTTAAGGCTTAGAAAGTATGATTTTAGGGTTAGGCCCCACAGAAGCAGGAAGAATCTCTTCGACATCACGCATACGCATTCATATGCTCTCTCCTCTCTCTCTCTCTCTCTCTCTCTCCCTC